>NC_090246.1:6974109-6991609 GCF_037325665.1 Littorina saxatilis | reverse complement strand
AGGAAGGCATATTCTTCATTATTCGCAAGCCATTCGTAATCATCGTAAAGGTATTCGTAGCGCTCGCAAGGCATTCGGAATGATCGGTACACATTTGTAAGCACTTGCAACCATTCGTAAGATCCTTGTCACGTAGGGTTTTGATTTAGTTTTTTTGTTCCCTTCGGGTGACGTTCCTGATTTTGTTTATTGAAATTGGTTTATTTTAGATATGTGTTATGTTAAACTTGTGGGGTCCTGATTTGGCCTATATGGTCCGCTGGACCCAACAAGCAACAACAATCAATCATTCGCAAGAAATGTGTATATGAACATGTTGTATTTGGCAACAAAAGAGACTAATGGACAGGGCACATATTGACCATTCGAAGCCTTACGAATCCTTGTGAATGTCTTATAAATGGTTGCGAGTGCTTGCAAATGTCTACCGATCATTGTGAATGCATACGAATCCATATTCGCAAGGATATTCGGCACAGTGTAAGACAGGAATAACGAATGTTTGCGAATGCCTTGCGAGCCTTACGAATACATTGCGATGATTACGAATGTTCGCAAGGATATTCGGCACAGTGTAAGACAGGCATAACGAATGGTTGCGAATGCCTTGCGAGCGTTACGAATACATTGCTATGATTACGAATGTTCGCAAGGATATTCAGCACAGTGTAAGACAGGCATAACGAATGGTTGCGAATGCCTTGCGAGCGTTACGAATACATTGCTATGATTACGAATGTTCCCCAAGTATATTCGGCACAGTGTAAGACAGGCATAACGAATGGTTGCGAATGCCTTGCGAGCGTTACGAATACATTGTGATGATTACGAATGTTCCCCAAGTATATTCAGCACAGTGTAAGACAGGCATAATGAATGCCTTGCGAGCGTTACGAATACATTGCTATGATTACGAATGTTCCCCAAGTATATTCGGCACAGTGTAAGACAGGCATAACGAATGGTTGCGAATGCCTTGCGAGCGTTACGAATACATTGCGATTATTACGAATGTTCCCCAAGTATATTCGGCACAGTGTAAGACAGGCATAACGAATGGCTGTGAATGCCGTGCGAGCGTTACGAATACATTGCGATGATTACGAATGTTCCCCAAGGATATTCGGCACAGTGTAAGACAGGCATAACGAATGGTTGCGAATGCCTTGCAAGCGTTACGATCACATTGCGATGATTACGAATTGTCTTGGGAATACTTACGAATACGTTGCAAAAATGTTAAGAAAATGACTTCTTTGCGAATATTAGGAACATGTTGCTATGTTCAAAACAGGAGACGAATGGTGGCGAATCAAAAAGAACATTTACGAATGTCTTGCAACCATGTCCTGATCATTGTGAATTATTGGAAAATGCTATTCGCAAGGGCAATTCGGCACAGTGTAAGAGTAGCATGACAGTGATTGGACGGGCGGTGGCGCAAATTTGTCTTTGGGATATACATAGGATTGAAGAACTGAATGAATTCTTATGTCAATAAGTAGTAAATCAATGCTGTCTTGAACATTATTTCATAGGGGTAGAACAGTAAATATTTATTATCCATATATACAATTGAAACCTGTTAAGACCTCACAAAAAAAACCACAAAAAAGCCTGAGAAAATCAGATCTAAAAAAGGAGGGTAAGTTTACTGAGGCAAACCGCTAAGAACAAAACACCCTGCAGGCCTGAGTAAACAGGGTCTTAAAAGGGAGGGAGTCTTATATCGGGGGCAGGGGTCTTACAGCTGTGGATGGGGTGGGGTGGGGTGTCTTAAAAGGGAGGGAGTCTTATATCGGGGACAGGGGTCTTACAGCTGTGGATGGGGTGGGGTGTCTTAAAAGGGAGGGGGTCTTATATCGGGGGCAGGGGTCTTACAGCTGTGGATGGGGTGGGGTGGGGTGTCTTAAAAGGGAGGGAGTCTTATATCGGGGGCAGGGGTCTTACAGTTGTGGATGGGGTGGGGTGTCTTAAAAGGGAGGGAGTCTTATATTGGGGACAGGGGTCTTACAGCTGTGGATGGGGTGGGGTGGGGTGTCTTAAAAGGGAGGGAGTCTTATATCGGGGGCAGGGGTCTTACAGCTGTGGATGGGGTGGGGTGTCTTAAAAGGGAGGGAGTCTTATATCGGGGACAGGGGTCTTACAGCTGTGGATGGGGTGGGGTGTCTTAAAAGGGAGGGAGTCTTATATTGGGGACAGGGGTCTTACAGCTGTGGATGGGGTGGGGTGTCTTAAAAGGGAGGGAGTCTTATATCGGGGGCAGGGGTCTTACCGCTTTGGATGGGGTGGGGTGTCTTAAAAGGGAGGGAGTCTTATATCGGGGGCAGGGGTCTTACCGCTGTGGATGGGGTGGGGTGTCTTAAAAGGGAGGGAGTCTTATATCGGGGGCAGGGGTCTTACAGCTGTGGATGGGGTGGGGTGTCTTAAAAGGGAGGGAGTCTTATATCGGGGACAGGGGTCTTACAGCTGTGGATGGGGTGGGGTGTCTTAAAAGGGAGGGAGTCTTATATCGGGGGCAGGGGTCTTACCGCTGTGGATGGGGTGGGGTGTCTTAAAAGGGAGGGAGTCTTATATCGGGGGCAGGGGTCTTACAGCTGTGGATGGGGTGGGGTGTCTTAAAAGGGAGGGAGTCTTATATCGGGGGCAGGGGTCTTACCGCTGTGGATGGGGTGGGGTGTCTTAAAAGGGAGGGAGTCTTATATCGGGGGCAGGGGTCTTACAGCTGTGGATCCGCATGAATTCATTGACATGAATTTCGACTGCGGAGGCTTTTGGCAAGCTGAAAACAGGCACGGGCAGGTTTTAGTGGAAAAAGTAAGTGTTTTTAATGAAAACGTCGGAGTAATGGGATAAATAGCTTACACACCTCGTCCTGAATATCTTGCATATTTTCCCTCTGGTCGATTTTCAGGTATTACCTCGCCAAAGGCTCGGTAATACCTGAAAATCGACCCTCGGGAAAATATGCAAGATAATCAGAACTCGGAGTGTGTAACCTATATATAGTATAGTGTGTGGAACCCAAATGGGCAAACGAGCTCACTCGTAACCAGAACATTCTGGAACGCTGAAGAAGAAGAATAGCCATGACTGACACCCAGCAGGACCAATAATGTGTTGTTGTTGTTGTTGTTCCAGCTGTGGCAGTGAGACAGAGCCATGACTGACACCCAGCAGGACCACACAGCGACGCAGGAGGGGGTCTGCGGGCAGCACGGGATGAAGGTTCTCGACTTACAGGTCGGGGGTCACCGCTATGGCAAAAACGGGAAGAAGACAGGTGAGTATGTGATGACATGTACTTGTAATGGGGGTGGGGGTGGGTTGGGGTCGGGGGGGGGGGGGGGGGTCACCGCTATGGCAAAAACGGGAAGAAGACAGGTGAGTATGTGATGACGTGTCCTTGTAATGGGGGGGGGGGGGGGGGGGGTCACCGCTATGGCAAAAACGGGAAGAAGACTGGTGAGTATGTGATGACGTGTCTATGTAATGGGGGTGGGTGGGTTGGGGGGGGGGGGGGGGGGATCACCGCTATGGTAAAAGCGGGAAGAAGACAGGTGAGTATGTGATGATATGATATGATATGATATGATATGTTGACAGACTGGTACTTAGGCTGTTGAGCCTTTGTCTGATCTTTTGATCAGTTGCTATCCTAGCTTAACTTTGAGCTAGGTAACCTACACGATCTTTTGACCGTGGCCTATTCTATCAACTTTTTCTTGGCTGGTGGGAATTTGTAGTGAGAGGCATACTGACATTTGGGTTATACATATAGTCTTTCAGTGCATTGTCCAAGCGATTTTTGAAACTGTTCATTGTCGGCGCTTCTACCACATTCTTGTCCAAGGAGTTCCATGTGTCTATGATTCTGTTCGTGAAGAAAGATTGTCGGAGAGCTGTTCTGCATTGTTTCTTCTTGAGCTTGAACTGATGTCCACGGGTATTACACAGGCTGTTCAGCTCCAGTGGGTTCTTGCAATCGTAGTATCCATGCACGAATTTGTATGCTTCAATCATGTCTCCCCGGATACGCCTATAGCACATGCTTGGAACTTTCAAGACTCTCAAACGCTCTTCGTAACTCAAGGTCTTCAACCTGGGATACACTTCGTGGCTCTTCTAAACACACTTTCAATCAGATTTTTATCTTTCTCGAGTCGAGGACTCCACACCACATGTCCTTGTAATTGGGGTGGGGGAGGGGGTGGGGGGGGGGGCAGTGACCGCTATGGCAAAAGCGGGAGGAACACTGGTGAGTACATGATGACGTGTCTTTTTCATGGGATGGGGGGGGGGGGGGGGGGGGGGTTGGTAAGTATGTGATGACATCTGTTTGTTTTGGGGGGTGGTGCGTAAGTGACTAGGTGGGAAGAGGGATGGGGTTGGGGCAATTTTGTTTTTTGGATATTCTTGGGATTACACTGAAGGAAGTGACATGTCAGGTCACATTAGAATCAAGTTTTGGGCAATTAGCAGGACATCAACCATCAGCAGGACATCAACCATCAGCAGGACATCAACAATCTCTTGGACATTATTGTCTGAAGGTACAACAGCAAATAGTGTTGAATCATATACAGTGGAACCCTCCTTCCTAGACCTGAACCAAACAGAGAAAATCAGGTGTGAAAAAGGAGGGAGTCTAACAAAAGAGGTAAATTTACAGAGGTCAAGAATAAAACATTTGAGGAAACAGGGTCTTTAAAAGGGAGGGATCGTCTTGTATTAGGGTGGGGGTTTAGTTATTGAAAGGATGCATTTGAGGTCTCCAACTTGGTGCTGTTTCAGGAATGCTTGATCATGGCGATGGCGGTGTTCTGAAAGCTCTTTGGTGCTGTTTCAGGAATGCTTGATCGTGGCGATGGCGTTGTTCTCAAAGCTCTTTGGTGCTGTTTCAGGAATGCTTGCTCGTGGCGATGGCGTTGTTCTGAAAGCTCTTTGGTGCTGTTTCAGGAATGTTTGATCGTGGCGATGGCGTGGTTCTCAAAGCTCTTTGGTGCTGTTTCAGGAATGCTTGATCGTGGCGATGGCGTTGTTCTGAAAGCTCTTTGGTGCTGTTTCAGGAATGCTTGATCGTGGCGATGGCGTTGTTCTGAAAGCTCTTTGGTGCTGTTTCAGGAATGCTTGATCGTGGCGATGGCGTTGTTCTGAAAGCTCTTTGGTGCTGTTTCAGGAATGTTTGATCGTGGTGATGGCGTTGTTCTGAAAGCTCTTTGGTGCTGTTTCAGGAATGCTTGATCGTGGCGATGGCGTTGTTCTCAAAGGTCTTTGGTTCTGTTTCAGGAATACTTGATCGCGGCGATTACGTTGTTCTCAAAGCTCTTTGGTGCTGTTTTAGAATGCTTGATTGTGAAATGACGTTGTTCTGAAAGCTCTTTGGTTCTGTTTCAGGAATGCTTGATCGTGGCGATGGCGTTGTTCTCATGAAAGCTCTTTGGTTCTGTTTCAGGAATGCTTGCTCGTGGCGATGGCGTTGTTCTCAAAGGTCTTTGGTTCTGTTTCAGGAATACTTGATCGCGGCGATTACGTTGTTCTCAAAGCTCTTTGGTTCTGTTTCAGGAATGCTTGATCGTGGAATGGCGTTGTTCTAACAGCTCTTTGGTTCTGTTTCAGAAATGCATTATTGTGGCGATGGCGTGGTTCTCAAAGCTCTTTGGTGCTGTTTCAGGAATGCTTGATCGTGGCAATGGCGTTGTTCTAACAGCTCTTTGGTGCTGTTTCCGGAATGCTTGATCGTGGAATGGCGTTGTTCTAACAGCTCTTTGGTTCTGTTTCAGGAATACTTGATTGTGAAATGACGTTGTTCTCATGAAAGCTCTTTGGTTCTGTATTAGGAATGCTTGATCGTGGCGATGGCGTTGTTCTGAAAGCTCTTTGGTTCTGTTTCAGGAATGCTTGATCATGGCGATGGCGTTGTTCTAACAGCTCTTTGGTTATGTTTCAGGAATGCTTGATCGTGGCGATGGTGTTGTTCTATGCTTGATTGTGAAATGGCGTTGTTCTAACAGCTCTTTGGTTCTGTTTCAGGAATGTTTGATCGTGGCGATGGCGTTGTTCTAACAGCTCTTTGGTTCTGTTTCAGGAATGCTTGATCGTGGCGATGGCGTTGTTCTGAAAGCTCTGCAGGCACCCCCTCGCGGCACACGGGAGCTGGGTCTCTACCGGTCGGTGTTTTCACCGTCCTGCACCGACACCGACTTGCTGGCTCTGCGTCGCTTTCTGCCCGTGTATTATGGCACTGACACAGTGGATGGGGGTAAGCAGTATTATGGCACTGACACAGTGGATGGGGGTAAGCAGTATTATGGCACTGACACAGTGGATGGGGGTAAGCAGTATTATGGCACTGACACAGTGGATGGGGGTAAGCAGTATTATGGCACTGACACAGTGGATGGGAGTAAGCAGTATTATGGCACTGACACAGTGGATGGGGGTAAGCAGTACTATGGCACTGACACAGTGGATGGAGGTAAGCAGTATTATGGCACTGACACAGTGGATGGGGTTAAGGAGTATTATGGCACTGACACAGTGGATGGGGTTAAAGAGTAAAGTTATCTGTCCCTGTATTATGGCACTGACACAGTGGATGGGGTTAAAGAGTAAAGTTATCTGTCCCTGTATTATGGCACTGACACAGTGGATGGGGGTAAGGAGTGAAGTTATCTGTCCCTGTATTATGGTACTGACACAGTGGATGGGGGTAAGGAGTGAAGTTATCTGTCCCTGTATTATGGCACTGACACAGTGGATGGGGTTAAAGAGTAAAGTTATCTGTCCCTGTATTATGGCACTGACACAGTGGATGGGGTTAAGGAGTAAAGTTATCTGTCCCTGTATTATGGCACTGACACAGTGGATGGGGGTAAGGAGTGAAGTTATCTGTCCCTGTATTATGGTACTGACACAGTTATCTTAGTTAAGGGTAAGCATTTTTCTGCCTTTGTTTTATGGCGGTGAGACCTGTCTGGTTATGAACACTGTGTGTGTGTGTGTGTGTGTGTGTGTGTGTGTGTGTGTGTGTGTGTGTGTGTGTTTGCAGCCACCTGTCTGGTGATGAAGAACCTGGCCCATGACTTTCTTTGTCCAAACATTCTCGACCTGAAAATGGGGCAGGTGACCTATGACCCAGAAGCAACACCAGAGAAAAAAGAACACGAGATAGTCAAGTATCCTCCTCTGAAGCACCTGGGATTCCAGATCACTGGCATGATGGTAATCGATTTATAATACACACTGAAGGATTCAAGTTGCCTTGCTTTGTACATACACATGATGGTAGGGAGGCCCATCGCACATTGTACAATCAGTCATTTTCACACACTCATAAACCTAACATAAAAGGAACATTAAACACAAAATTAATTAATGTTGTTTCATAAAATGGTTCATGGTTCATTTCCACAATATTGATTTACCTCTTGCCACCACTATTCTCATCCCTACTCCCTACCACAGAAGACGACCACTAGAAAGATTCGTACCAGCACATATGACAGACATTCTCTGACTAAGTGACCACTAGAAAGATTCGTACCAGCACGTATGACGGACATTCTCTGACCAAGTGACCACTAGAAAGATTCGTACCAGCACGTATGACGGACATTCTCTGACCAAGTGACCACTAGAAAGATTCGTACCAGCACGTATGACAGACATTCTCTGACCAAGTGACCACTAGAAAGATTCGTACTAGCACGTATGACAGACATTCTCTGACCAAGTGACCACTAGAAAGATTCGTACCAGCACATATGACAGACATTCTCTGACTAAGTGACCACTAGAAAGATTCGTACCAGCACGTATGACGGACATTCTCTGACCAAGTGACCACTAGAAAGATTCGTACCAGCACGTATGACAGACATTCTCTGACCAAGTGACCACTAGAAAGATTCGTACTAGCACGTATGACAGACATTCTCTGACCAAGCCCTGATAATGATGCAAATGATTATTTTGAAAAAAGACAAGCAGAAATTCAACACTGCAAAATGCGTTGAAATATTAGAATGCATATGCGCTACAATGATACCATTGAGGAACAAACAACAACTCCAATTATAAGTTCCCTCCACTGTATTTGGTCAAATAAATAATACAGTTATGATATATACACACATACACACACAATCATTAAAAGAAAGATATCAGGGTTATGGATTCAAAACCGGGTACTCACAGGTTTGAAGACAGGTTTGACAATCCCGTGCAAAAACTAACACAATAATCTTACCCGGAGTGTATAAAAATCACTACCCGTGAGGTAGACAGAAAACACACACACACAGTCCGTGAAATCGCAGGCACACGATATCCACAATATAAATACCGACACACGGCTAGTGTGTAAGTGAAAAAATACAGTCACAGTGAGGATCAGGACCAGACTGCGGCAACCATCTGATCTAGATGCTAAACACTAATTATATCTTAATTAAATAGGTTCTCCTGAACATGGCTTAGCTGAACTAGATTACAGACAAAAAAACTGCCGATATGTCCTTCACTTGAAAAAAAGTAGCGGTGTACGTAATTCTCCGACTGGCGATCTCGACCTAACCAGTTAACTTCGTCCCGTGACCTTTCTGGGTCCAACTATACGGACTTTCTTGTAACCTTGCTGCTAGCTTCGTGAAAGTCCCGTCGAACTTCAGCTAAACTGATCCAGAGAAATAAGATATTCGGCGGCTTCTCAGATTATTATTCTTTCCCGGTATCTGGCCGCAATCCTCTTCTCATGGACAGGTTACTGGACGCACTGCACAAACATGAACGTTTCTGGGTCCAACTATACGGACTTTCCTGTAACCTTGCTGCTAGCTTCGTAAAAGTCCCGTCGAACTTCAGCTAAACTGATCCAGAGAAATAAGATATTCGGCGGCTTCTCAGATTATTCTTCTTTCCCGGTATCTGGCCGCAATCCTCTTCTCATGGACAGGTTACTGGACGCACTGCACAAACATGAAGAGCGGACATCTTGTTTTTACAATCTGTCCTCTACGAACTAGTTTCTGCAATGTAAATCGGTTCAGTTTACGCGATACACAAAATATCGATATTCGAATGCCTATTAAAGTTACCTGTTAAAGTGCTTTGACGATCGCGTCTCAGAAAACACAAGTAAGGGCTGGAACCTTCTCCTGCATTCTCTCCGGGCATTTTCTCCTCCCGCGCGATTAACATTGAGACCTTTCTCCTCGATGGACAGTCGTCAAGTGTGCTGCTAAACTAGCTACGATTCACGAAGTTAACTGTTCGCTGGTTTGTGAGCTCTGTTCACTCCGTGCAATACACTTTCCACGATTATCTCGTTGGCTTTCGTATCTCGTGGAGGATACAAATGCTAACTCGGCCTGACCCAGCTGTTAGCCGTTTGATTTCCTTCACACCCCCCACCCCCTCCCCATTTTAACATAGAGGGGGGAATCGAGACGAGGGTCGTGGTGTGTGAGTGTGTGTGTCTGTCTGTCTGTCTGTCTGTCTGTCTGTGCATGTAGAGCGATTCAGAGTAAACTACTGGACCGATCTTTATGAAATTTTACATGAGAGTTCCTGGGTATGATATCCCCAGACGTTTTTTTCATTTTTTCGATAAATGTCTTTTATGACGTCATATCCGGCTTTTTGTAAAAGTTGAGGCGGCACTGTCACACCTTCATGTTTCAATCAAATTGATTGAAATTTTGGCCAAGCAATCTTCGACGAAGGCCGGACTTCGGTATTATATTTCAGCATGGAGGCTTAAAAATTAATTGATGACTTTGGTCATTAAAAATCTGAAAATTGTAATTAAAATGATTTTTTTTATAAAACGATCCAAAATTACGTTTATCTTATTCTTCTTCATGTTCTGATTCCAAAAACATATAAATATGTTATATTCGGACTAAAAGCAAGCTCTGAAAATTAAATAGAGCTTAAACAATGACCACGAGTTGATTACTGGAAAATAAACCACGAGTGGGTATTTGCAGCCGCTTGGTAATTCACGAGTGTGCGGAGCACACGAGTGAATTACCAAGCGGCTGCAAATACTCACGAGTGGTTTATTTTCCAGTAATCAACGAGTTGTCTTCATTGTTTAAGCTATTTATACAACGAACAACACGGGTCGAACATGCAGTCATGCAGACGACATTTTGTACGCAATTTCATTTCAGCCTAATCACTCAGAGTGTCAAATGCGCGTCATTCAAATAGTCCCTATTCTTTTACTTTATTCTTAGTCTCCGACTCGTCGGCATTATACTTGTCTGGTCTAAATATCGGACCCCATTGCTACGATTAAAACACAATAGCGTTTATATAGCTATTCTGACATTACATTCTGTGTTAAAATCATGTTTTTGTCAGCAACAAGGACCAGAATGGTCCATGTCGTTGATAGCAGACGACGGTTCCCTTTCCGCATGAAGCCACGGAAATAACCGAACATTGAAAAACCCACGGACATGTATTACGGAGAAAACTCGGGATAACCGGATGTTTAGCATTACGTCAATATGCTAGGAATCATATGACGTCATGACGTATCGTGCTTGCCTACGTAGATTGTATATGTTCGAAAGTCTGACTTCTGTTGTGAATTCGCGTGGTGAAGACTGCGGTAAATCTGTAGATGATAAGAGAACAAGGATTGTCTCAGAAGAAACGACTAAATGTTTCAGACCGGTAACTTCATTTCAACATTGCACTATATAATGGACGTTCTATGTGACAGGAGAGTTTGCTGATTTTGTGTTAAACATTGGAGAGATCGTCTGCTAGAATCAGAGATAGGTCGCTTCAGATTGCAGCTTCTGGAAATTTGTAAGGTTTGTTGCCTGTTAAAGAACTGGATTTTACACGTACAGTAAGCAACAACAAAAACACACACAAAGCAAATGGCATCGTCTGTCGACTAGTCAAAAAAACAAACCTGGCGAGATACATGCGTGTACTTTATACACGTCAGCCATTGTTGTTACAGTTTTGAGTCAACGTTGTATTCTTCCGCAACAGGGTCCAATCGTCTGGGTTTCAAATGTTCTAAAAATAAATTCTAGCGTTGATTATTTTTTAGCCCTCTTTATTCTTACTTCGAATAATCCACGTGTGATTTTTGGTGTAATCAAAGTAGTTCGTTCTAATTTCTCACTTGTCTAAAAATAATCAACTAGATTTAATCCACCCCTCGGTTGCATTGCAGGAGTTGTATAAAAATATAAAAATTATGATTAAAATTAAATTTCCGAAATCGTTTTAAAATAAATTTCATCTTATTCCTTGTCGGTTCCCGATTCCAAAAACATATAGATATGATATGTTTGGATTAAAAACACGTTCAGAGAGTTAAAAAGAATAGAGATATAGAAAAGCGTGCTATCCTCCTCAGCGCAACCGCTACCGCGCTTTTCTGGATTGTTAATTTCACTGCCTTTGCCACGAGCGGTGGACAGACGATGCTACGAGTGTACGGTCTTGCGGAAAAAATGCAATGCGTTCAGTTTCATTCTGTGAGTTCGACTGAGCTTGACTAAATGTTGTATACGCTCTCATTTTTAAACCAACATGGTTGAAATTTAGGTCAGGTAATCTTCGACGAAGCCTGGACTTTAGTATTGCAATTGCGCTTGGAGGCTTAAAAACTAATTAATGAGTTTGCTCATTAAAGTTGTCATTAAAAGCCATTTTTCGCAAACAGATTTAAAATTGATTGCATCGTATTCCTCATCAAAATCTGAATCTAAAAAAATGTATACATATGTCATGTTTACTCTTAAAATGTGATCACAATTAACGAAAACAGGTTAATTAGTACTACGATTAAAATATAAGAAATCGATCCAAAAAGGATTTCATCTTATTCTTGATCATTTCCTGATTCCAAAAACATATAGATATGATATATGTTGTATTTAAAACAAGCTCAGAAAGTTAGCAAGAATACAGAAAAGTGCGCTGTCCCTTTTAGCGCATTACGCTACCGCGCTATTCTGGATTGTCGATTTCACTGCGTTTTGCACGTGGAAAATGAGCAATTTCCTTCTCGCGGGGATTGATGAAGCTGTATTGTCTTGGTGAAAAAATGCAGTGCGTTCAGTTTCAATCCGTGATTTTGACAGCTTGACTAAATGTAGTAATTTCGCCTTACATATATATACACGACTTGTTTCTCTCTGTAGATTCCTGTGTTTTGATTTAGTTCCCCATCCCACACTCCCACAGTTTTTTCTTGTGGTTTATAATGTTATGTCCACCATCATGAACATTTGTGTAATTTAGTAATACATGTATTGCTAACCGACATGAAACATGGCCATAATTTTACAAGACCTAACTCTCTGTCCCAAGCTCTCTCTTAACGACATGAAACATGGCCATACCTTTACATGAAACATGGCCATACCTTTACAGGAAACATGGCCATACCTTTACATGAAACATTGCCATACCCTTACATGAAACATGGCCATACCTTTACAAGGAACATGGTCATACCTTTACAGGAAACATGGCCATACCTTTACATGAAACATTGCCATACCCTTACATGAAACATGGCCATACCTTTACAAGGCCTAACTCTCTACCCCAAGCTCTGTCTTCCCGACATGAAACATGGCCATACCTTTACATGAAACATGGCCATACCTTTACATGAAACATGGCCATACCTTTACATGAAACATGGCCATACCTTTACATGAAACATGGCCATACCTTTACATGAAACATGGCCATACCTTTACATGAAACATGGCCATACCTTTACAAGGCCTAACTCTCTCCCCCAAGTTCTGTCTTACTGACATGAAACATGGCCATACCTTTACATGAAACATTGCCATACCTTTACATGAAACATGGCCATACCTTTACAAGGCCTAACTCTCTGCCTGAAGCTTTGGTTTAAGCGTGTTTTGATTAATTTCTTGTATACACGTTATAAACAGTAACAACATTAAGAACGTTAACAAGCAGACTGCTTATGGACACGTTCTAAAACTGATAATCAACAATCGCATAACAATTTTTTACCAGCAAAATAGATGGTTTCAGCAGCAAATAGGAAGGAGTGAGCAGCGAATGTGAAGCAGCAAATTGGATGAATTCAACAGCAGAATAGATGAATTGAACAGCCAAGCAGATTTCTTTAACAGTAAAAAAGATGAAAAATCCAGCAAAATGAGAACAGCAAAAAGGATGAAAAACCAGCAAAACGGACACAAATCAGCAAAATCGTAATAAAAATTGAAGAAAAAGTTCATACAGAAAATGGACAAAAACATGAAATCGCATTCACTCTATTTGAAAAAAATCAACACACACACACACACACACACACACACACACACACACACACACACACACACACACACACACACCACCTTGCACCACCACCAAAAAAAGGAATGTG
Source organism: Littorina saxatilis (assembly GCF_037325665.1). Classification (NCBI taxonomy): domain Eukaryota; kingdom Metazoa; phylum Mollusca; class Gastropoda; order Littorinimorpha; family Littorinidae; genus Littorina; species Littorina saxatilis. Next base: position 6,978,192 of record NC_090246.1, on the reverse strand, counting down.
AGAGGATGCCCATGCAGAGCGCCCTAGCAAGTACACCAGACAGTCGGATGCAGAGAATGCCCATGCAGAGCGCTAGCAGCAAGTACACCAGACCTACTGACGTATGAGAGCTGGTTTTGCCAGCCTAGGTCGTCCCCTCTTTCGCTTCTCTCCCAGGGGGACGGTCTTTGCCTGTGCTGGTGGTTCAGAAATGGACAGCCGGATTTCCATGCCAAGTGAGTGTTTACATATGTTGGACTTCATGTAGACAGGGCAATTGCAGTCAATTCTGTTGTCCTCCACGGTCAGACTCCAAACCGAGTTCCGGCTCTCCTTGTACTGGTCAAACGATTCCCAAGAGGCTCTCTGGAACTGGTCTTGCTGAATCCTGACAGCTGTCTTCAGGTCCATGTTCTGAAGCGACTCCGAGGCCACGAACACTTTCTGGTTCCTCTTGATGGACTTTGCGTTTGAAGATGCCCACTGATAGGCAGCCGTCCAGCAGGGCAAGGTTCTGTCTGGTTCTTGGGCCACTGGGATATGATCAGGCTGAACGTTGTCTCTCTCCCTGGACCAGTTCAGGCCAATGTCTCTTTCAACAAGGGTTAGGAATATGGACAAGTCAAGCCTCTCACGATGGTCTGGTTTATTGCCTCCAGTCCATTGTTTGTGGAAGGAATTCCCGGGGCGTAGCCTTCGTACCAGGTGTCATTGCGGTCGATCCATGACCCCTTGAAGTACTCCACGAAAGACAACAATCATCGGAATCTTCCCATTTGGCCAGGAACAAAAGAACTGCATGATGAAATGAATCTTCATCTAGACAAAGCTGCAGCTGACTGATGTCATCACGTACAGCTTGACGGGTTCTTTGGTCTCTGATTCTCAGAAGATGCTTGTCTACGTTCATGACAACATGAGCCCAGCATGCGATGGTTTTTTCCCGGTTCACGCCCAAAGGCAGAGGCATATCCGTTCCTGATGGCAGGAGCGGCATCAGCGATCAAGTGAGAAGGCACAAAACCGTCATGATCATCTGGAGTCACCTGGCTGATTCCTTTTGCAATGGACGAAAACAAGAAGTGGAAATCGTCCTTCGTTTCATTCTTTGTAACCGCAAGACCTAGAGGGTGAAACCTGCGGTTAGCATCACTGTACCCCAAGATAAGTACAGGGAAACCCTGCCATATCAACTTATACGTTGCGTCTGCATGGACATTCGCAGCATCAGCACCAAGTTTCAGCAGACGCTTGGTTGTCATGCACACCCTGAAAAAAGCCTCTTTCTGGTCATACGAACACTCAAAACCACAAACAAAAGTTACATCGTCATCATCAGGCACAGCTGTGCGAGAATCAGCCCATGCTGCAAGTTCACCCAGGGAAATTGTATGCTTTCCACATTCTTTCATTCTCAGACCCACAAGGTAATTTTTGAGCTGGGCTTTTGAAGGCAAGTTTGCAAAGTCCCTATTGCGCAGTGCTACCAGAATCGCCCTTGGTTTTCTCACACCATCTCTGAACAGAGAATCAATCACAGTCCTTGTGTCTGGGTGAATCCCCCTTGTAGGCCTTGGTGTAGTTGCGTGGTCGTGTTCGCCGGATTCATACAAGGAGACGGTTTGGTCTTCAGTGTTGTAGAGTAGGAACATCCCCGCCAAGCAGCTGGCTCCTCGTTTACACTTGAAGTACACCTTCTTTCCATCAGTCGTCTTATGTGTGTAGCTTATGGCCCACTCATCCTGAAACGACATAAAGCCTGTGCGAGGAACGAAACACCTTACTCAGTCCTTCTCCTCATCTACCGACTTGCATCACCTCCATCACCATTTCTGGAAAATCACTGCCAGTATTATCGTCGCCGACACCAACATTGTTGTCCACCGACATCACCACGACCTGTATGTATGTGCTAATCACCATCACTTTTATCACAATCATCATCATCATTCGCCATCATCTTATTCCCTACAGCAATCACCATCATTATCATCAACATCATCATTACCATCACCATCACTCCTCTTACTGCCATCATCATCATCATTCCCACTGATCTTCATTACCATTCAACTATAAAGTGCTCACCTTAGACACAAAATCATCGGCAGCCTTTTCATCATCAAAAGTCCGTTGTTTCTGCCATTCCCTGGCCATTCCCCTACGCCTTTTTGCTGGTGGCAATTCTTCATTTTCACTGGATGATGCCTCTTGGGAGATGGGGTGGATGGTCTCAAACTCAGTGTCATCCATACTTGACAAACTGTGTTGAAACTGTGTTGCACTTACATGCAGTTGCCCCACAGTAGTTCAGATGTAGTCACAAGAAGTTATCTAGAAGATGAAAATACTCAGTCTCAGTAATAAAGCGTGCCGTAATAAAGTACATGTCACCCCACAATTGCTAGAAGGCGAACAAAGCTCAGGTGAATAAGACCCAGATACAACTCTGATTACAGTTCATATGTAGTCACGTTTGTTGAATTCATGTAATCTGCTGCTGTGATCATCTATTCTGCTGCTGTGACCATCAATTCTGCTGTCAGTTGTATTTTCTTGCTGGTAAAGTATCTAATTTGCAGTTTAAATATCATCTCAGCTGTTCAAACAGCAAATCTGCTGGTTAACCATCTTTTTTGCTGCTAAAATATCCAATTTGCTGCTAAGTATATTTTTTGCTGCCAAAAATATTTATCGCAGCTAATTTGCTGTTGAAACCCATCTTTTTTGCTGCTGGTCCATCTTTTTTGCTGCTGGTCCATCTAATTTGCTGGTCCATTAAATCCCTGCCTAATCAATACACATTCTGATAACAAGACATGGCGAACAAGTGATAACTTCAACCCTTTTCTTTCAAAATATTTCATAATATTTTATACAAATAAAGAGAGAGAGAGAGAGAGAGAGAGAGAGAGAGAGAATACTTTGCTACATCTATTGCTGTCACTGTTAATATAATATCAGCCGAAGCAATCAGTTGACATAACGTAATCTTGTACAACAGAAAATATTTTTGTGTTCAAAGATATAGTTAAATCAGTATTTCCAAACAAAAGTGTTTTGCAATCCAGAGCGTGCGTTGGCAGACTATTGAATAAAATGGTTCTACGTTCTTTAAATTTTGGACAATGTAACAAAAAGTGTTCAGCATCTTCCGGGCGTCCCCCCGCGGGTTAGGGGGAGTCCCATATTGGTTGGGACGAGAAAGAATTTACCCGATGCTCCCCAGCATGTCGTAAGAGGCGACTAACGGATTCTGTTTCTCCTTTTACCCTTGTTAAGTGTCAGGGCGTTAGCAATTTTCTCCCCCCTTTCCTAACCTAGGTGGTGGGTTCAAGTGCTAGTCTTTCGGATGAGACGAAAAACCGAGGTCCCTTCGTGTACACTACATTGGGGTGTGCACGTTAAAGATCCCACGATTGACAAAAGGGTCTTTCCTGGCAAAATTGTATAGGCATAGATAAAAATGTCCACCAAAATACACGTGTGACTTGGAATAATAGGCCGTGAAAAGTAGGATATGCGCCGAAATGGCTGCGATCTGCTGGCCGATGTGAATGCGTGATGTATTGAATTTGTGTAAAAAAAATTCCATCTCACACGGCATAAATAAATCCCTGCGTCTTGAATATGTGCGCGATATAAATTTCATAAAATAAAAATTAAAAAACAAAAATCCCTGCGCTTAGAACTGTACCCACGGAATACGCGCGATATAAGCCTCATATTGATTGATTGAGTCAATTTTGTAAAGATTTTAGTCAAGCAGTATGTAAGAAATGTTAAGTCCTTTGTACTGGAAACTTGCATTCTCCCAGTAAGGTAATATATTGTACTACGTTGCAAGCCCCTGGAGCAAATTTTTGATTAGTGCTTTTGTGAACAAGAAACAATTGACAAGTGGCTCTATCCCATCTCCCCCCTTCCCCCGTCGCGATATAACCTTCGTGGTTGAAAACGACGTTAAACACCAAATAAATAAAGAAAGAAAGATCTTCCGGGCGTACTCCACACGTGTATTCTAATTAATTAGAGAGGTGTCGGTTAACAAGGTCTTGTTGCAAATCGCTCATATTTAATCTCAACCTGCTGTGAAATACCTGG
>NC_090246.1:6889827-6973909 GCF_037325665.1 Littorina saxatilis | reverse complement strand
GTGAAATACCTGTGCCTTACGGTTGCCTAAATAATAATACTGTGGAACAACAACATCTCCAATTCACCAACTGACTGCGTTTTTCGTATATTTTCTGGAAGATTATTCCACAAAGCTGTCGTTGAAGGAAAAAATGAAGATTTACATAACTCACTTCTGCATAATGGAACCTTACGTTCAAGAGGGCGTCGTCTGTGGTAAGGATTTACATCGGAAACCAAGACCGGCAGTTTGGAATATAAATATGCTGGGGTTAAACGATTTACAATTTTATAGTACAACATGAGTTTATGACGACGTCGCCTTTCTTTCAGGGGCACAAAACCCGATTCATCATACAATTTTTGGTGGCTTGTACCACGAACTGCGCCAACAATAATTCGGATTGCATCGAGATGCAAGGTCTCCAACTCGTCTGCTAAACACTTCGTACAGTTATCCCAAATAACGTCCGCGTAATCAAGCAATGGTAATATAAAGGACCTGTATATAACTTCAAGCGATTTTCTGTTTAAACGATACTTGCATAAACCAAAACACGCAATTGACTTTCTGCATTTAGCAATAAGACTTTTTATGTGGGAATCCCATTTACAATTACCTTGTAGGATGACGCCAAGGTGCTTGTGATTTTCAACATCAATCAAAAGTGCATCTTCAAAATACAATGGTACATGGTGGAAGTAACACATTTTTTTGCCTACAAATGTCCAACAATTCTGTCTTTTGACAATTGAAAGTGACTTTCCATTTTAAAGCCCATGCGCAAATTTTATCCAAATCAGAATTCAAAATCTCAGCTCGTATAACATCGTTATCTAAACATAAATACATGCTCGTATCGTCTGCAAAGAGTTTCAACACTGATTCAAGACCAGTACCAATATCGTTAATATAAATGAGAAATAATAGAGGTCCTAAAACAGAACCCTGAGGGACACCAGCAGAAGGGGTGACATAACTTGATTTGGTTCCTTTCAGTACTACTGCGCTGCTTGTCTGCGATCACTCAAGTAATGTTCGAACCAAACAATTAAGCAATGGACCCCTTATACCTATCGCCTCAAGCTTGTGTAGCAGACCACGATGCCAAACTTTATCGAAAGCTTTAGATACATCAAAAAATATTGCCTGTGACATAATGTTTTTATCAAGTGCAACACAAAAATCGTCATATATACTCAGTAAATGGTAAATAGTCGAATCACCAGCAATAAAACCAGGTTGACAGTGTGTAATCAGATTATAATTTTGCAAATAACTAAACACACGGATTTGTACACATTTTTCGAGCACCTTCCCAATGCCTGAAGCTCTCTCTTAACGACATGAAACATGGCCATACCTTTACATGAAACATGGCCATACCTTTACAAGGCCTAACTCTCTACCCCAAGTTCTGTCTTACTGACATGAAACATGGCCATACCTTTACAAGGCCTAACTCTCTACCCCAAGCTCTGTCTTCCCGACATGAAACATGGCCATACCTTTACAAGGCCTAACTCTCTACCCCAAGCTCTGTCTTCCCGACATGAAACATGACCATACCTTTACAAGGCCTAACTCTCTACCCCCAGCTCTGTCTTACCGACATGAAACATGGCCATACCTTTACAAGGCCTAACTCTCTGCCCCAAGTTCTGTCTTACTGACATGAAACATGGCCATACCTTTACAAGGCCTAACTCTCTCCCCCAAGCTCTGTCTTACTGACATGAAACATGGCCATACCTTTACAAGGCCTAACTCTCTACCCCAAGCTCTGTCTTCCCGACATGAAACATGGCCATACCTTTACAAGGCCTAACTCTCTGCCCCAAGTTCTGTCTTACTGACATGAAACATGGCCATACCTTTACAAGGCCTAACTCTCTACCCCAAGCTCTGTCTTCCCGACATGAAACATGGCCATACCTTTACAAGGCCTAACTCTCTGCCCCAAGCTCTCTCTTAACGACATGAAACATGGCCATACCTTTACATGAAACATGGCCATACCTTTACATGAAACATTGCCATACCTTTACATTATACATGGTCATACCTTTACATGAAACATTGCCATACCTTTACATGAAACATTGCCATACCTTTACATGAAACATTGCCATACCTTTACATGAAACATTGCCATACCTTTACATTATACATGGCCATAGCTTTACATTACACATGGCCATACCTTTACATGAAACATGGCCATACCTTTACATGAAACATTGCCATACCTTTACATGAAACATTGCCATACCTTTACATGAAACATGGTCATACCTTTACATGAAACATGGTCATACCTTTACATGAAACATGGCCAAACCTTTACATGAAACATTGCCATACCTTTACATGAAACATGGCCAAACCTTTACATGAAACATGGCCAAACCTTTACATGAAACATGGCCAAACCTTTACATGAAACATTGCCATACCTTTACATGAAACATTGCCATACCTTTACAGTCAAGGTGGACATTTAACTGTTTTCAGATGCACGATCCTGAGTCTGGCGCAGCTCAACACTTTGAGAAAGCGTTGTGCCGTAGTTTGACTGCTGACACCATGGTCACTGAAGGTTGGTTGTGAAAGCGTTGTACCGTAGTTTGACTGCTGACACCATGGTCACTGAAGGTTGGTTGTGAAAGCGTTGTGCCGTAGTTTGACTGCTGACACCATGGTCACTGAAGGTTGGTTGTGAAAGCGGTGTGCCGTAGTTGCTGACACCATGGTCACTGAAGGTTGGTAGTGGCACGACGCAGGACTAGACTAACTAAACAGCAATTACCCAAAAAGAGCAAACGCATACTATTAAATTTGACCGTTCAGAAAAAACGGAGCTGTTCCATCATCCCTACTTCTTTATGCCAGTGGTGACTGGAACAGAGTGTAGCTAGAGACTCTTCTATTGTCACAATACACGTGTGTTCCATCATCCCTACTTCTGTATGCCAGTGGGGACTGGAACATAGTGTAGCTAGAGATTCTTCTATTGTCACAATACACGTGTGGTCGTTTGATATTAACAAACAAACAGACAGAACAACACATAAAATAATGCCTGATTAGTGTCAGGAATAAATAGTTGATTGCTGCAAATTTTTAACTCATCCATGTATTTTGTAAACTGATTTCAGGTCTTGGGATGTTCTTTGGACTTGGGTATCGAAAGTTGCGACAAGACGTCGTGCTGGCTTTGTTGGTCAAGCTCCGTGACATAGAGGGCTGGTTCCTGACGCAAAAGACGCTTGCTTTCTACGCCAGCTCTCTCCTCATCGTCTACAGTAGCATTCCACATCAAGGCAAACCCAGTGATCATGGGAAGTGTCGGCTGTCGGAATACAAGGAACCTTTGAACGGCTGTGCGTCTGGTCAGGGGCGGTGTTCAGCTGACGTCATGGTGCGCTCACCTTGTGTAACGTGCCCTCACAGTCAGCCACGTCCTGCGTCTACCACTCAAACCAATGACACAGGGAGCGTGAGAGGCTTAGAGTCAGGACTGTTACACACGGCCACACAAGTAGGTCCGTTCATAACTCACATTCAGCATGACGTGGAAGGCTCAAATACTATGACACACGAACAGACAGATGAACCAAGCCCCAGACACCTTACAACTCAGGAAACGAGGGAATCACCTAGCCCCAGACACCTTACAACTCAGGAAACGAGGGAATCACCTAGCCCCAAACACCTTAGAACTCAGGAAACGAGGGAATCACCTAGCCCCAGACACCTTACAACTCAGGAAACGAGGGAATCACCTAGCCCCAGACACCTTACAACTCAGGAAACGAGGGAATCACCTAGCCCCAGACACCTTACAACTCAGGAAACGGGGGAATCACCCTGCCCCAGACACCTTACAACTCAGGAAACGAGGGAATCACCTAGCCCCAGACACCTTACAACTCAGGAAACGGGGGAATCACCCTGCCCCAGACACCTTACAACTCAGGAAACGAGGGAATCACTTGGCCCAGCATACCCCAAGACTCATGGTCAGAATGATGGACGAAGCAAAAGTAATTGTAGGGGTTTTCATGTCGAGGAAGACAGTCTTTGGCCGATACATTCGGAGAAGGCAAAAGCCGCCTCGGTGAAACGTCCCGCCGATTCGCTCGAGCTGAAGCGTAACGAGGCTGCTAGGGCTCTGCCACCGCGTTCAAAGTCTCTCGACCGGAAACTCGATCACCCAGAAAACACTGTGCCTGCACTCTCTGCAGTGGACGACGGGAAGCGTGCCGAGGCAGGAGGGGAGTTTCCATGGCTTCCAACGACCGAAGCCACAGCAGACATTTCCCCAAGTTCAGGGCAGACTGCGTGTGAGGGTGAAAGGAACGCTGCCCTTGTTGAAGTGAGAATGATTGACTTCGCTCACGTCTTCCCGTCGTCAGCAAGGGACGACAACTATTTGTTTGGTCTTCAAAAGCTTATCACTTTTCTGGAGCAGCTGTTGGCGTTTTGAACAACGCCTTACTCTGATCTTGTCTGCAATATGCATTTACACCAGAACACCAGAACCTTTTGCACTATAATCCGACGAATCTCTGCATCGCTATACATGTAAATATACCCTTCCCCCATACATATGCAGTTACATTTTAGGATTTCTCTTCACTCTAGCAGTCAGATCGTGTTTTATCCTACATATGTGAGAGAGACACTCATGAAATAATAATCGTTCAAATCACACGTGTGTATGTCATGTAAATGAGGTCATGTCAAGCAAGTCTATCAGGGACCTCAGTGTTTTTCCACTGCTTAACGCCAAAGTCACCGAGACAAACGACATCATAGAAAAAAAATTGCGCTCGTAAATTCCCCTCGATGAATTTTTAGAACTAACACGTCACGCCAATTTCCAGAGTGACGTTTCTTTGCTTTGACGTAGGGGAAAGGCCCCTAATATGGACCACTTTTTGTTTATTGCTGATAACTAGCTTGTTTTCTTGCGAAGAGGTTTCATTTTGTGGTTGGTAGTCCTTCTCTCTTAATTTAACCGTTAGGCCTAATTAGAGTGAAATAGCTTTGATAGACCTTCAGCAAAAATTAAATACAGAAAAAATCACAAATGGTCCATATTAGGAGCCTGGGCGCCCAATATGGACCAGTGAAGCGGCCTTCACAAATCACTGTAAAAAGCACCCTATGCTTCTAAATAACATGATACAACTTAGTGTGCAAGTCAGACTAATTCAAATGTGCTTTAGATTTAGCTGTTTCGGGTTGATGAGAGCATTATTTGAAGCACACCAGGAAACTGAAGAAGCTTATCAAAAACAGAGTGAAAATAAGTGAAATTATCAACTTCCACAAAAAAAGGCTATCTATATATATATACGACTTGTGTCTGTGTGTCTGTGTGTGTGTGTGTGTGTGTCTGTGTATCTGTGTATTTGTGTATTTGTGTATTCGCCATGCACGGCCAAAGTTCTCGATGGATCTGCTTCAAATTTGGTGGGCATATTCAGGTTGACCCGGTACAGGACACAACCTGGTCGATATTTCAACACGTGCTCTCAGCGCGCAGCGCTGAACCGATTTTGGTTCCACCTCAGCTACCCGGGCCCCCATACCGACACACCATAGCCGCTACACCACATCACAACGCCAAAGTTCTCGGTGGATCTTTTTCAAATTTGGACACCGTATTCAGCTACACCCCGGACACAATATCATCGATGAGATATTTCAACACGTGCTCTCAGCGCGCAGCGCTGAACTGATTTTGGTTTTTGTGTTCATTTCACCATTATAAGTAACTCTTCCTTATCTTCTCATCTTCTCCAGGTTTTCAGCGTTTACCTCCCTTCCTTCGTATGGTGCACTATAGTTTGAGGGAGGCATCTTCGGATATTCCCGTTCTGTTACTATTTTTAGAAGGTCACCGCAGTGTCCAGAACGTAAATTGGACCCGTAAATTATCCTCACTGTAAAAGTGCAAAGGTCGAATCAATTTATAGCCACGCGAAAAATACACTGTCATCTATCTCTCTATAGATATGGCTTCTCTGTGTTTGTGTGTGTGTGTGTGTGTGTGTGTGTGTGTGTTTTTATGTGAGCAACACCTGTGCATTGTTCAGTTCTGTTTGTGATGTGGTCTGGCGGCTTTTGTGTAATTTTATGTACTGGCCTTCCTTTCAGAAGCCATAGCAGTTCAAAAGGGCTTAGAGATAAGCTCTAAATTGCTCAATCCTGTTTGAGTGGAGTTCGCCTCCAAAGGTGATTAACACGGTTACATTCGTCGACAAGGATGGGACTCGATATGGTCAGGAATGGCATTATGGCCACTGAATCATTTTCGTGCTGTTCCCATTCCACGAATCTGGGAGGGACCTAAGCTTGGCGGGTCCATTGTTCGGACCCGGCGAAGCCGGCGTACGGCTCTAAGTACTTCTTCCCGGCGAAGCCGGCTACCCGGCGAAGCGGGTATTCATTCTAGTTTGTTATATTTTTTTGAAATCTCGAGGGCTAGTTATAGGTTATTTTCAGCAAGCTTCTAAATTAATTAAAATTGCCTTTAGTTTTTATTTTCTTCTATTTGTTGAAGGTGGTCCATATTAGGGGACTCACACATACTTTGAGGTTTTGCTATTATTTTTTGTTTGCAGTAGAAACTCGGGGTACACACTGTTAAAATGTAACAAATACTGTCTTAGCTGTCATATTTTGCCATTTTTGTGTTAATATGAAAGCTTTGGCTGTGAACAGAAACGAGTCCGTTTTAGGCGGCAAATTTAGAGTGAACGCTGCCAAAAGTGAAAAAAAGCGAAAAAGCCTAACGGTTTTCAGGTTTGTGTTTTGACATGTGCAACTTATCCAGAGAGGGTGAATAAAGCGAATGAAATTGTTTTGAGCGCTCTAGCGCCATTAGTCATATTGTCAGAACAGAAGGTGGTCCATATTAGGAGCCGGTCCCGTATATCAGGAGCCTTTCCCCTAATAGATTGCACGAGGCTTTGGAAGAGATCGAGGTTCCAAAAGAAACGTCTTCAATTTGGCTGCCTCGACTGCGGTACGTTTATAGTAAATACACGTAAGCACAGTATGTAGAATAAACAGAATATTACATGGCTTACTGTGTCGTACCAGATTTACACGAGTTTAACAAAAATATATTGAACTGCGAGCGAAAGCGAGCTGTTCACTATTTGAAAAAAGCTACGAGTGTAAATTCGCTCGCAGTTCAATATTAAAAAAAAAAAACTCGTGAAAATCTGGTACAACAAAGCTAGCCATATAGTATTCTTTATGTGTGTGTAGCTCGCTGCCAGTCTCGTCTACCTCCTTGGCTCGCTGTCAGATCGTGTTGTGTGTGTAGCTCGCTGCCAGTCTCGTACCTCCTTGGCTCGCTGGTGTCGTGGTCGGGGCGGTTCTTCACGTAACAATCTGTGTGAGCTCTCGTGGACTTCTTTCTACGGGTTTATTTGTTTCCTGGCAATGTGCACACGTTCTTGTCGCCGTAGACATACTGATGTCATCAGGAAGTTCCAGCATAGTTTTCCTGACAATGTGGTCTTTCAGGCGGAGGCTTTTCGAGAATGTAGAGTTGGTGTTTGGCTTGTACGAGTGTTGGTAGAGTTGAGACTTTTCAAGAACTAACAAATCTGACACAGGAGAGTCAACAATTTGGCAAGCAAGTAGCAGTCGGGAAAACCAGCGATCACACCTGTGACCGTTGACACATGCTCAAGCTGGCTGCACGTCTGTGAATTATTCTGGTGTTGTTGTTTTCATGTCTTGATTGTTATAGTATTTATCACAGAACATCTGTGAATCATTCAGGGTCCGTATGCATGAACTGGAAGTCAGAAACACTGGAAGTAGAGACCTCTTTTGAAAGTGGGAACTCCCGAAGTTAACTTTCTAACTGTTCCCTATGCATGAACGCCGTTGTGCTGACTTCGAGAGTATTCGGTCAAGGTCGCGAAAATTGGGGGAATCCCAACTAGTATATGCGTTTGTTAACGGAAAGCTTGGCGACCAGAAGAAACAAGTCTCATCGCGAGTTCAAAAGGGCGAACGTTGAGTCGAGCGCGCTGTAGAACTAACAGCGTTATTGCTGTTGTTTTTTAAATGGTTAAACAAAAGGGTCGGTTCAAACCTGTGATGATTGTCTTGGAATCGAATGACTGCCTAGCTATGACAATGACTTTGTTGACCTGAATGTTAGGGAGAAAAATAGATGATTATGTTGAACTTTTTTCTCCTTTTTGACTCACATGCGAAGCAAAAGTGAGTCTATGTACTCACCCGAGTCGTCCGTCCGTCCGGACGTCCGTCCGGAAAACTTTAACGTTGGATATTTCTTGGACACTATTCAGTCTATCAGTACCAAATTTGGCAAGATGGTGTATGATGACAAGGCCCCAAAAAACATACATAGCATCTTGACCTTTCTTCAAGGTCAAGGTCGCAGGGGCCATAAATGTTGTCTAAAAAACAGCTATTTTTCACATTTTTCCCATTTTCTCTGAAGTTTTTGAGATTGAATACCTCACCTATATATGATATATAGGGCAAAGTAAGCCCCATCTTTTGATACCAGTTTGGTTTACCTTGCTTCAAGGTCAAGGTCACAGGAGCTCTTCAAAATTGGATTGTATACATATTTTGAAGTGACCTTGACCCTGAACTATGGAAGATAACTGTTTCAAACTTAAAAATTATGTGGGGCACATGTTATGCTTTCATCATGAGACACATTTGGTCACATATGATCAAGGTCAAGGTCACTTTGACCCTTATGAAATGTGACCAAAATAAGGTAGTGAACCACTAAAAGTGACCATATCTCATGGTAGAAAGAGCCAATAAGCACCATTGTACTTCCTATGTCTTGAATTAACAGCTTTGTGTTGCAAGACCTTGGATGACCTTGACCTTGGGTCAAGGTCACATGTATTTAGGTAGGAAAAATGTGTAAAGCATGTGAGTCGTATGGGCTTTGCCCTTCTTGTTTCGGTTAGTAACTGATCGAACTGTCGCTTTTGAGCCGTACTCTGTTTCAAGCATTTCACCTAAATTAAACAAGAATGTCACAGTTTGTGTCTATGGTGCAAGGTAGCCGACCGTCTCATTGTAGCCAAGTTACGACAGTTGCTCGATTGACGCATTTCACGTCTTCGATATTCTGTCTGAGCTCATTTCCCAATGAGCTTCCTTAAAAACGGGAATGTCCTGCAATTGTAGTATGCGTTAAGAAGCAATATCGTCGAATAATGATGTCAAGTGAGAGACCCTGCAAATTAACATTGAAAGTGGGAACTTCGGAAGCAAAGTTGCCAGCTACTCGGTATGCAAGAGCTAAATTGAAAGCCGAAGTAGTGGCTTCGAGAGTTCTGAGGTCAAGGTCGAGGAAATTGGGGGAATCCCAATTAGTGCGCATGCGTTTGTAAACGGTAGGCTTGGTGACCAGAGGAAACAAATCTCATCGTGAGTTCGTAAATGGGCGAACGTTGATCGCGCTGTAGCTTTTACTATAGTTGTTGCTTCTGCCTGGTTGAACGAAAGGGTCGGTTCAAAGCTGTGATGATTGTCTTGAAATTGAATGACTGTCTATAATAATGATTTTGTTCACCAGAATGTTGGGGAGAATAAAACATTTTTTGTTTATGTGGTAGCGAAGTCGGTTATGTTAAACCTCTTCTTTTTTTAATGATTGTGTATCGGTAAAACTGTTTTGGACAAAATAGGTTGGTTAGAGCGAACGTTTGGGTTACTGGTAAATTTGAAAAGGCAGAAATCAATCAGTGTTTGGAGAATCAAGATATAAGGTGTAGTGAAAAGAAGATAAGTTCAGTGACTTTCATATTAATTGGGAAAATGTGTGTCCGAATTTTTACAAAAGATAAATTGTTGTACTTTGGTATTTGTACATTTTGTTTGTCCTCGTTAATTGTGAACAGGATGTATGTTTATATAAAGTTGAAAGTCAAGATTGGATTTGTTTAGCCTACGCGCGTGTGTGCATGTGTGTTAGACATAGAACACTGTATTATCTCAATTACGAGAAACTCGGGTGTGGTAAATCATAATAAACAAGGTCATACAAGTCGCGTAAGGCGAAAATACAACATTTAGTCAAGTAGCTGTCGAACTCACAGAATGAAACTGAACGCAATGCAACGCAGCAAGACCGTATACTCGTAGTCCACCGCTCACGGCATAGGCAGTGAAATTGACAAGAAGAGCGGGGTAGTAGTTGCGCTGGGAAGGATAGCACGCTTTTCTGTACCTCTCTTCGTTTTAACTTTCTGAGCGTGTTTTTAATCCAAACATATCATATCTATATGTTTTTGGAATCAGGAACCGACAAGGAATAAGATGAAAGTGTTTTTAAATTGATTTGGAAAATTTAATTTTGATAATAATTTTTATATATTTAATTTTCAGAGCTTGTTTTTAATCCGAATATAACATATTTATATGTTTTTGGAATCAGCAAATGATGGAGAATAAGATGAACGTAAATTTGGATCGTTTTATAAAAAAAATATTTTTTTTACAATTTTCAGATTTTTAATGACCAAAGTCATTAATTAATTTTTAAGCCACCAAGCTGAAATGCAATACCGAAGTCCGGGCTTCGTCGAAGATTACTTGACCAAAATTTCAACCAATTTGGTTGAAAAATGAGAGCGTGACAGTGCCGCCTCAACTTTCACGAAAAGCCGGATATGACGTCATAAAAGACATTTATCAAAAAAATGAAAAAAACGTCTGGGGATTTCATACCCAGGAACTCTCATGTCAAATTTCATAAAGATCGGTCCAGTAGTTTAGTCTGAATCGCTCTACACACACACACAGACACACACACACACACACACACACACGCACGCACGCACATACACCACGACCCTCGTCTCGATTCCCCCCTCTACGTTAAAACATTTGGTCAAAACTTGACTAAATGTAAAAACGTAAGAACATCAATAAAATATCGAGGCACAAATATTCAGCTCATAATAGTGTGTGGTAAGGGGGGATATGGGGGGTGCACACACACACACACACACACACACACACACACACACAAACATGCACGCACGCGCGCACACACACACACACACACATACACACCGTCGAACACACACATAACATCGAACACACATAACATCGAACACACACACACACTCACACACATGCACACACACACACACACACACACGCGCGCGCGCGCGCGCGCGCGCGCGCGCGCACACGCAAACAAACGTATGAAGGAACAGACGCACAATTATACCCGCACGCACGCACACATAGGCAGGCAGGCAGGCAGGCAGGCAGGCACTCGCACAAATACACACACACACACACACACACACACACACACACACACATAAAGCAATGACAAAAACAACAGCAGAAACTTACACTCAAACCCACACACACACACACACACACACACACACACACACACACACACACACACACACTCACACATGCACATAACGATGCACATTTTCATAGAAACACAGTAACCCCCTCGTACAAGCGGGAATGAAAGAGTGGTGACCAATGACCCAGAACAAACAAAAGTCAAAGCTGGCAACTCAGGTTTGTATTCAGGGAAATTTGCACGAAATGCATTCACAAGATACGACTTTTCCTTCTATTTTCTCTCTTTGGGACTTTCATTTGCGTCAGCTCGGTTTGATATGAAAAACTGAAGAAAAGCCCTGCCTTGTTGCACTGAAAAACTGTGGAAGTAGCGTGTTTACTACTGGGTCTGGCTGAAGTACATTTACCCTCATTTACTTCCTCGTTAGCTTCCAAAGTAAACTCTTTTTTCGTCCTATGCATGCGAAAGTGAGGATGTATTTCCGATATCGCTCAAAACTTTAGAAGTAGTCGCAAATTACCCTGAGTTACTTCCTCACTTTGCTTCGAAGTAAACTTACCTTTTTTTCGGCCCATGCATACGAAAGTGAGGCAAGTACTTCCGATGTCACTCAAAACTTCGGGAGTTGTCGCGAACTTCCCCCATAAGCATGCGGGCCCTGGTGTTGTTGTCTTCATGTCTTTGTTGTAGTATTTATCGCACACGAAAACTTTTGAAGAATGATAACTTTTCACGCTGAGAGTGTTATCGTGTATTGGTGTGTGTGTGTGTGTGTGTGTGTGTGTTTGTGTGTGTGTATGTTTGAAAGTGTGTGAATGTGATCATGCTCTCGTGGTGTGTGTGTGTGTGTGTGTGTGTGTGTGTGTGTGTGTGTGTGTGTGTGTGTGTGTCGGACAGTATGTTTGTACAGCCGCACTCGCCTAAACGAAACACGCAAGTTAAGCAAAAAACTCGGATATCGGAAACCAAAACCAATTCCCCGCCAGACCCCCCTCTTTGTAAGACTATTTGTAATTCGGATAAGCCAAACTCTGTCAAAAAATAGCTAACTCAAACACGGATATGTCAAACGTGATTTTGACAGATAAGCCAAACTCTAAACACTGTCGGAGAGACTTTTTTTTTGTCCTTGAAAAACACGTCAGGAACATAAACATATTTCGTCACGGCTATAATTATCCTACGGAAACGAACACGTCACCTGTTTTTGAGTAGGCCTATGCGGGGAAACTGATGACGTGTAGAAGGAACAGATCTGTGTGAAGAGCAAATCTACCTGAGGAATGTATGTGCTGATTTTGAGCGAGTGGTGAAGATCAAACCACAATAAACATGCAGCAAAACAAAACATTTGCCAACAATCTATTTATCCTACATACGTGAGAGAGACACTCATGAGATATTAATCGTTCAAATCACACGTGTGTATATCATGTAAATGAGGTTATGTCATGTACGTCTGGCAGGGACCTGTTTTTTCCCCAACTTACGATGCCAAAGTCACCAAGACAAACGTCATTATAGAAGAATAAAAATGCGCTCGCTAATTTCCCTCGATGAATTCTTTAGAACCAACACGCCACGCCACACTTTCCAGAGTGACGTTTCTTCGCTTTGACGTAATAAATTGCACGATGCTTTAGAATAGATCGAGGTTCCAAAACAAGCGTCTTCAATTTGGCTGCCTCGACTACGGGACGTATTGAGTAAAATACACGTAAGTACAGTATGTAGAATAAACAGAATACTACATGGCTTGCTGTGTCGTACCAGATTTACACTCGTTGCTTTTTCAAATAGTGAACAGCTCGCTTTCGCTCGCAGTTCAATATTAAACAAGAGGCGAAGCCTTCAAGGCTCACGTAAGAAATCGACAAACAGTAACACAAACTCAATCACTCCGTCACACATACACACACACACACACACACACACACACACACACACACACACACACACACACACACACACACACAGTAAGCATAGGTGAAACTGTGCAAGAAAGCGAGACACAAGATCTACCAACTAATCTCGGCCCGCTCACAATAACAATGACCGAGACTTTCAGTAATTCCTTCGCGTGACGTCTAACCCTCTTACGTCATAATGTGACGTCTTCAAATGTTAAAGTTTCTATCACACACGTCAAACACTTTTGACCGAGACGTAATCTTCTTATGCGAGCATTATCCATAGACTCGGAAATGTTAAAGTTTCTATCACACACACACGCACGCACGCACGCACGCACAGACAGACAAAAGTTAGCATCGCATAGGCTACACTTGCGTGAGCCAACAAGTGGCGTAAGGCGAAATTACTACATTTAGTCAAGCTGTGGAACTCACAGAATGAAACTGAACGCACTGCATGTTTTCACAATGACCGTAGTCCGCCGCTTGTGCATAACGGAGTGAAACTGACGAGCCTGTTCAGCGCGGTAGTGGTTTCGCTGTGCTGCATAGCACGCTTTTCTGTACCTCTCTTCGTTTTAACTTTCTGAGCGTGTTTTTAATCCAAACATATCATATCTATATGTTTTTGGAATCAGGAACCGACAAGGAATAAGATGAAATTGTTTTTAAATCGATTTCGGAAATTTAATTTTGATTTTAATTTTTATATTTTAATTTTCAGAGCTTGTTTTGAATCCAAATATAACATACTTACATGTTTTTGGAATCAGGAAATGATGTAGAATAAGATGAACGTAAATTTGTATCGTTTTATTTACAAAAAAATATTACAATTTTCAGATTTTTAATGACCAAAGTCATTAATTAATTTTTAAGCCACCAAGCTGAAATGCAATACCGAAGTCCGGCCTTCGTCGAAGATTGCTTTACAAAAATTTCAATCAATTTGATTGAAAAATGAGGGTGTGACAGTGCCGCCTCAACTTTTACAAAAAGCCGGATATGACGTCATCAAAAGTATTTTATCGAAAAAAGAAAAAAATTTCCGGGGATATCATTCCCAGGAACTCTGATGTCAAATTTCATAGAGATCGGTCCAGTAGTTTGGTCTGAATCGCTCTACACACACGCACAGACACACACACACACACACACACACACACACACACACACACACACACACACACCACGACCCTCGTCTCGATTCCCCCTGTTTTTGACTAAATGTAAAAAAGACAACTCGTGCAAATCTGGTACGACACAGCAAGCCATGTAGTATTCTCTATGTTTACGGAGATTTGATCTTGATTAATGACCACAGAGACAAATTGTCTAATTGTGTTTCTTTTCTTTCTTTAAATGGAGAGGGTTTCATTAAACATTAAATTTATTATGATTTACTTGAAATCCTTTTAACAAAAGCGTAGTTGCTTGTGGAATCTTTGGTTTTGTTTCTGAGATGTGTCACTGTTTTCACCATTTATTTTTACAGTTGGCTTTGAGGTATTAATAAAGCCCCACTGAAGAAAGCACTTGTAACTTGTCACTGTTTTGATCTTATTCATTTAAACACACACACACACTTACACACACACACACCACGCAGAGAGAGAGAGAGAAACATTCCAAGTGATTTTACAACTTATCCTCAAAAAAACTCGCTTAAGCCGAACTGCAGGGTAATTTCTTGGGAAAGGTTTGGCTTATCCGAACTCGGATATGCACAAACTCGGATAAGCGAAACAATTTTCCATTCCCCGGGCGAGTTCGGCTTAAGCGTGTTTGACTGTAATATGGTGGACATCTCTATGTACTTTAATGAATCCTACCTTTTTCGCTGGGAGGAAACAAATAGGCCTACTAGTGTACGAGGTGGTACCTAACTGTACCTTTCTTTCACTCTGCTATCCAATCGTTATTTCACCATGTTTGAACACGGTTTTCGAATAAAATACTACACAAATACTAATAACGCTGCCCGCCTGGTCTTCAAATCTTCCAAGTATGAACACGCCACACCCCTTCTTCACTCTCTACACTGGCTGCCTATCACTAAAAGGATCGAATACAAACTCTCCTCTCTTTCTTTTGCCGTCGTTTCTGGTTCTGCCCCAGAATACTTGTCAGAACTCCTCAATCTCTACACCCCCTCTCGTCAGCTTCGCTCTGCCGCCGACACTCGACTCTTCCGACTCCCCACAGTGCAAACAAAGACATGTGGCGAGAGGTCCTTCGCCTATCAAGCCCCTGTGACCTGGAATAGATTACCTCTGCCTCTCAGACACACAGATTCTCTCACTACATTCAAGACAAATCTCAAAACACACCTCTTCCAGCGCAAGTGATTTCCCCTCCAGCATCTCCCCACCCACCCCATCCTGCCCCACCTCACCCCCTACCTAGTGCCTAAAATAACGCGTATATACATTTTCTGCGCTTTGTGTCAGCACTGTCTGTGTGTGTGTAAATAGTACTGTTGACACGTTTTTATATAGACGCCTATTGTGGTTCATGTGCTTAGGCTGTGTATTGGATTGTCACTGTATGCCTGCATTATTAGATGTCAGTAATAATTATATGTGCTGATTGTTCTCTTTGCCTGCGTGCGTATAGTATGTTGGTTATGTTTGGTTATAGTATGTTTGTTTATGTTTGGTCGTTATTTTTGCCTGTGCGTGTATTGTATGTTTGGTCGTTTTCTTTGCCTGTGCATGTATAGTTTGTTGGTTATGTTTGGTCGGTTTCTTTGCCTGTGCGTGTATAGTATGCTTGGTCGATGTATGTATTGTAAAGCGCTAAGAGTAGACAATTTTCTAGAATAGCGCTATAAAAGTTTGCATTATTATTATTATTACTAGGCGAAAACATTGTTGCAACAAATCTCGCACTCAAAATTAAAGCAATAATTCCCGTGTCATTTCATCCGAGTGTATATGCTAGTAAAGGCCGTTTACTTGACTATTTGGATCACAACAACCACAGGGTAATCACAGCTCTGCAGAACTATGTTGGGGAAATCCACACACTAAACATAAATACACGAACCCTCATAATCACTCACAATTATCAGTATGTTACTAACGAACTTCAAATAAAATAAACACAATTAAAATTCGAAATTCTCCAGCTATAAACTCACAAACGAACCAAACACGCAAGGTTTTCAAAACACCAAAAATTGCACGATGTACTTGAGTTTTCCATAATTGTTATAAAGCAGTCATTGTAAAACTGCACCACACACACACACACACACACACACACACAGAGTAATCTACACTGGCACTCTGTGGAGATCTTCGAGCAGTTGACGCTTTTCTTCCAGTCTGAAAATGTACAGAGCTGCGATGTGTGAGTTCAGTAAGTGTTGAGCATATTTATTTTGTTTTAAGTGTTTATGACTTTTCGTTGTGGATTTTACAATTACAGAGATAAGTTGCAAATTGACCATGAGTCGCCGCAGTAATTATCAACATTGATTGGGTCTTTGAGAGTGAATGCTTACAATCGTTGTCCTCGGAAACACAAACCCAAAGCCGCGATGGTTCCACACATCAAACAACCAGCCTAATTGGCTTTTACTTTGACAATCCACGTTTCACCTGAAAGCTCAAACCCATTCACCACCTCGACTTATTGCATGGGGAACATGAGATTTATTTCCCAGGTGTTTGTGAATGAAAACTCGTGAAAATGATGACAATACTTTATGTAATGTCAATCCGCTGTTTCTTGAATATGGTAGGGGAATGAATGGCCTTTCCAGGTATATAAGTGGTTTTACAATAACACGGCCTCATTACAAAGATCCGCACTTAAACACATCTGCCTAGTTTTTAAATTACAGGTAGTATATAACCGATTGTTTCCCTTGAAATACAAACATTGACAGGATCCAACTCAACACACTGAAAACCTGCAGCCAGTCACACAAAGATGTTTCATCTTCATGACAAAGAATGAAATAGACAACACACTGAAAACCACCTGCAGCCAGTCACACAAAGATGTTTCATCTTCATGACAAAGAATGAAATAGACAACACACTGAAAACCACCTGCAGCCAGTCACACAAAGATGTGTTATCTCCATGACAAAGAATGAAATAGACAACACACTGAAAACCACCTGCAGCCAGTCACACAAAGATGTTTTATCTTCATAACAAAGAATGAAATAGACAACACACTGAAAACCACCTGCAGCCAGTCACACAAAGATGTTTTATCTTCATAACAAAGAATGACAGACATCTGCTAACATCAGATGTGTTATCTATACATAACATTACAAGAAAATGAACATCTGCTAACATCAGATGTATTATCTACATAACATAACAAGGAAATGGACATCTGTGCCCGTATGCTTATGGGGGAAGTTCGCGAAAACTCCCGAAGTTTTGAGTGACATCGGAAGAACTTGCCTCACTTTCGTATGCATGGGCCAGAAGAAGGGCTTACTTCGAAGCAAAGCGAGGAAGTAATTGATGGTAGTTTGAGACAACTTCAGGGCCCGTATGCATGAGGAAGAAGTCAGCAACACTGGAAGTAGAGGCCTCTTTCGGAAGTGGGAACTCCCGAAGTTTAACCTTCCAACTGTTAACTATGCATGAACGCCGGAGTGGTGACTTCGAGAGTATTCGGTCAAGGTCGCAAAAATTGGGGGAATCCTAACTAGTACGCATGTGTTTGTGAACGGTAAACTTGCCACCAGAGAAACAAATCTCATCGAGAGTTCAAAAAGGCGAACGTTGAGCGCGCTGAAGTACTAACAGCGTTATTGCTGTTGTTTTTTGAATGGTTAAACGAAAGGGTCGGTTCAAACCTGTGATGATTGTCTTGGAATCGAATGACACTGCCTATGACAAATGACTTTGTTGGCCTTAATGTTGGGAGAAGAATAAATGATTATGTTGAACTTTTTTTTCTTCTTTTTTTTGGATCTCGGTTGCATGCAGGCAGCTTCAATCCTTTTTTTTTTTTTTTTTTTTTTTTGGCGGGGAGTATCCCTCTTCATTGATCTTTATTTTTCTTTTCTTTTTTTTCTGCTTTTTATATTAATTTTTCTACTTTAAATGTACCTATATCGTTACCAATACTATTTCTAAATGTATTTTGAACAACTTTTCTATATAACAATTCCTCTCATAAATGGATACAATATCCAGAGGGGAACCATATCTATAAATACCAACACACATTTTGGCTATCACTATCAAATAATTTACATAACTTATTATTCCCTTAAAACTTGGTGAATTTTCAAACACGCCCAAAATACTTCCTTTAAGGTAATTTTTAATAATCATATTGTATTTACAAATCACTGTATCCTCAACGCATTTCCAAATGAACATAATTTTTGGGCACAAAAAAAACACAAAAAACCCCCACCAATTTCGTTCTCACTGTTGAACTTGTGTTTAACTCTTACCAGTTCGGGGGTTTTAGGGCATATTTTACAGTGCTGTTGGTGCCTACTTGCCGAGTGGCTATCTGGGGTCATATTCTAAATGAAATATAGAAAGTTATATATCAAATGAAAGGAAAATGAATAAGCTTTTCATATTTGCAAAGAGAATTGTGCTATCTTTAAAGGTAAAAAAGGTTATGGGGGTGACAACATGATTTTTGTTGAAATTTGTACGCCCATTTTTTGGAACACGTGACAAACACAAAGAAGACATTTGTTTTGTGTTCAGTTTATTTTAGATATGCTGCTAACTAATCTGTTTTGGCATTCATTTTACATAACAAAGCAAAGTTTTATTGAGTTTTGCTGATTAACAAAAAAGTTATTGTCACCTGAATACCCCCACCCAAATTTCAAAGTTGGACGTTTCATGACATACGCATGCCTAAGGCAAAAAAAACCCAAAAAAGTCTGTTTACGGTATCCCGACCGACCCTATTTTTTCGCGCGACCCTTGACTTTTTTTCGGCATTTGGGAAAAAAAAAAAGTCTGTTTTTTGGCAAAATAACTTTAAAAATATGTTTTTTTGGAGGGGGAAAAAAAAAAAAGAAAAAAAAGTCTTTGTTTTTTGGCAAAATAACTTAAAATTAAGTAGATGTGCAACGCCAAGGCACTGCATACCCCAGCGAAAGACAAACCTCTCTCTTACTCTCTCTCTTTCTCTCTCTCAAACACACACACACGAACACCCACACACACACACACACACACACACACATACACACACACCCCAAGTTACACACGTACACACATACACACTCACTCACACGCACTCACTCACTCTCTCACACACACTTCATACACACAAAACACACCCCCATACGCACATATAGACAGACGGACATAAACACCTTTACAAACAAACACACATGCACATACACTTACGCACACACACACATACACACACCCACCCACTCTCTCTCTCTCTCTCTCTCTCTTTCTCTCTCTCTTTCTCTCTTATACAAACAGACACACACACACACACACACACACACACTGTATATACGCACAAACAAATACGCACAGTCGGACACACACACCTTTACAAACAAACACATATACACACTCATACACACAAACTCATGCACACACTCATTCACACACACTCTCTCTCTCTCTCAAACACACACACACACCCACAGACACACACACACACACCCACAGACACACACACACACCCACACACACACCCCAAGTCACACTCACACACACATACACACACTCACTAACACGCACTCACTCACTCTCACAAAAAACTTCATACACACAAAACACACACCCATACACACATATGGACAGACGGACATACACACCTTTACAAACAAGCACACATACACGCACACACATACTTATACCCACACACACATTTACACACACACGAGTACAGACTCATGCACGCGTGCGCACACACACACACACACACACACACACACACACACAAATACACACACACACACACACCACACATACGAGTACACACACACACACACACACACACACACACACACACACATACACACACTCACTCAAACAGTAACACTAACACATGTGCACAAAATGAACACAAACACACACACTGCGCGAGAGAGAAAGACTTCAGGGAGGCATGACGTCATGATGCATTAATTGACGTCAAAGACTTTCGACCGTGACGTATTCTTCTTACGCGAGCTTTATCCATAGACTTGAAAACTACGGAATTTCTACCCGTCCAAAACGGCCTTGGGTGGCGTTTGCTGAAAAAATGGGGGCGACTATTGCACCCACCGTATTTTTGTTAGTATGGTCCCAATTTTTGGTGAACTTCCATCTCCACCTGTAGCACGTAGCCGGGCACAAAGAATCCTTCTTTATCATGTATTATTCGGTATGCACATTTCTCAAGTCGATTACAGTATAGCGTTCACGGGATACCTCCAGCTTCGCTGGGAATATATTTTTTTGGACAAAAAAAAATATTTAAAAATTAAGTAGATGTGCAACGCCAAGGCACTGCATACCCCAGCGAAAGACAAACCTCTCTCTCTCTCTCTCTCTCTCTCTCTCTCTCTCAAACACACACACACACACACACACACACACACACACACACACACATACCCCAAGTTACACACGTACACAAATACACACTCACTCACTCTCTCACCGGCACACACTTCATACACACAAAACACCCCCCCATACGCACATATAGACAGACGGACATACACACCTTTACAAACAAACACACATACACTTACGCACACGCACAAACACACACATTCACACACACACACACACACACTCTCTCTCTCTCAAACACACACACACACCCACACACACACACACACACACACACCCCAAGTCACACACACACACATACACACACTCACTCACACGCACTCACTCTCTCACAAAAAACTTCATACACACAAAACACACACCCATACGCACATATGGACAGACGGACATACACACCTTTACAAACAAACACACATACACGCACACACATACACTTATGCCCACACACACACGAGTACAGACTCATGCACGCGTGCGCACACACACACACACAAATACACACACACACACACCACACACATACGAGTACAGACTCATGCACGCGTGCGCACACACACACACACACACACAAATACACACACACACACACACACACACACACACACACACACACACACAAACAGTAACACTAACACATGTGCACAAAATGAACACAAACACACACACTGCGCGAGAGAGAAAGACTACAGGGAGGCATGACGTCATGATGCATTAATTGACGTCAAAGACTTTCGACCGTGACGTATTCTTCTTACGCGAGCTTTATCCATAGACTTGGAAACTACGGAATTTCTACCCGTCCAAAGCGGCCTTGGGTGGCGTTTGCTGAAAAAATGGGGGCGACTATTGCACCCACCGTATTTTTGTTAGTATGGTCCCAATTTTTGGTGAACTTCCATCTCCAACTGTAGCACGTAGCCGGGCACAAAGAATCCTTCTTTATCATGTATTATTCGGTATGCACATTTCTCAAGTCGATTACAGTATAGCGTTCACAGGATACCTCCAGCTTCGCTGGGATAAAAATTAAGTAGATGTGCAACGCCAAGGCACTGCATACCCCAGCGAAAGACAAACCTCTCTCTTACTCTCTCTTTCTCTCTCTCAAACACACACACACACGAACACACACACACACACACACACGCACACGCACACACACACACACCCCAAGTCACACACGTACACACATACACACTCACTCACACGCACTCACTCACTCTCTCACACACACTTCATACACACAAAACACACCCCCATACGCACATATAGACAGACGGACATAAACACCTTTACAAACAAACACACATACACACACACATACACACACCCACCCACTCGATCTCTCTCTCTTTCTCTCTCTCTCTTATACAAACAGACACACACACACACACACACTGTACATACGCACAAACAAATACGCACATAGACAGTCGGACACACACACCTTTACAAACAAACACATATACACACTCATACACACACAAACATACACACAAACTCATGCATTCACACACACACACACACACACACACTCTCTCTCTCTCTCTCAAACACACACACACCCACACACACACACACCCACGCACACCCACCCCAAGTCACACACACACACATACACACACTCACTAACACGCACTCACTCACTCTCACAAAAAACTTCATACACACAAAACACACACCCATACGCACATGTGGACAGACGGACATACACACCTTTACAAACAAACACACATACACGCACACACATACACTTATACCCACACACACATTTACACACACACGAGTACAGACTCATGCACGCGTGCGCACACACACACACACACACACACACACACACAAATACACACACACACCACACACATACGAGTACAGACTCATGCACGCGTGCGCACACACACACACACACACTGGCACACACACACACACACAAACCGTAACACTAACACATGTGCACAAAATGAACACAAACACACACACTGCGCGAGAGAGAAAGACTTCAGGGAGGCATGACGTCATGATGCATTAATTGACATCAAAGACTTTCGACCGTGACGTATTCTTCTTACGCGAGCTTTATCCATAGACTTGGAAACTACGGAATTTCTACCCGTCCAAAACGGCCTTGGGTGGCGTTTGCTGAAAAAATGGGGGCGACTATTGCACCCACCGTATTTTTGTTAGTATGGTCCCAATTTTTGGTGAACTTCCATCTCCACCTGTAGCACGTAGCCGGGCACAAAGAATCCTTCTTTATTATGTATTATTCGGTATGCACATTTCTCAAGTCGATTACAGTATAGCGTTCACGGGATACCTCCAGCTTCGCTGGGATAAAGAAATAAAAAAAGTCCCGACCTACCGACCCTATTTTTTGGGCCTATGTTACCGTTAAGATTTTTTTTTATAACCATTTTTTTTTCTCGATAATTAGATAATTGGTCAGTGGAAAACTACAGGGGAGGGGGGGTGAGGAGCAAGCTTACGATGGGTAAAGGAGCGAACTGGTAAGAGTTAATAATTTCATATCGGTAAAACTGTTGGACAAACATAGACTGGTTATA
Organism: Littorina saxatilis; assembly: GCF_037325665.1. NCBI lineage: Eukaryota > Metazoa > Mollusca > Gastropoda > Littorinimorpha > Littorinidae > Littorina > Littorina saxatilis. The sequence goes on along the minus strand of NC_090246.1, from coordinate 6,950,541 downwards.
GAAAAAATTTGGGTTACTGGTAAAGTTTAAAAGGAAGAACATTATTCAGTAGACCGTAAATAACTACCGATATAAAATTATTAAACACAAGTTCAACATACAGTAATTGTTGTACTTATTGTGAGAACGAAATTGATTATACTGATTTTTTTTTTTTTGGTGCCCCAAAAGTATGTTCACTTGGAAATGCGTTGAGGATATAAAGTGATTTGTAAATATAATATGATTATTAAAAATTACCGTAAAGGAAGTTTTTTGGGCGTGTTTAAAATACATTTAGAAATAGTATTGTTAACGATATAGGTACATTTAAAGTTGAAAAATTAATATAAAAAGCAGAAAAAAAGAAAAGAAATAAAGATCAACGAAGAGGGATACTCCCCGCAACAAAAAAAAAAAAAAAAAAAAAAAAAAAAAAGGTTGAAGCAAGCAGCTGAGATAAAAAAAAAATAAAAAAAAATTCAATATAATCATTTACTCTTCTCCTAACATTCAAGCCAACAAAGTCATTTGTCATAGGCAGTCATTCGATTCCAAGACAATCATCACAGGTTTGAACCGACCCTTTCGTTTAACCATTCAAAAAACAACAGCTATAACGCTGTTAGTACTACAGCGCGCTCAACGTTCGCCTTTTTGAACTCTCGATGAGATTTGTTTCTTCTGGTGGCAAGCTTACCGTTAACAAACGCATGCGTACTAGTTACGATTCCCCCAATTTTCGCGACCTTGACCGAATACTCTCGAAGTCACCACTCCGGCGTTCATGCATAGTGAACAGTTGGAAAGTTAAACTTCGGGAGTTCCCACTTCCGAAAGAGGCCTCTACTTCCAGTGTTGTTGACTTCCTCCTCATGCATACGGGCCCTGCTAACATCAGATGTATTATCTACATACCAAATCACTAAATTGACATCAGGTAACACAAGATGTATTCCCTACATAACAACGAAATGAGAATCTGCTGACATCAGATGTATTATCTACGTATAACCAACAAGGTAATGGACATCTGCTGCCATCAGATGTATTATCTACGTATAACCAACAAGGTAATGGACATCTTCAGACATCAGATGTATTATCTACATATAACAAACAAGGTAATGGACATCTGCTGACATTCGTGTATATCACATGGAGGTACAGTGACTATACTTGTCATGATGTGTTAATCATGATGAGACAGCGGGTTATAAGTACAACACTTCCAGTCTGTCAATTAGTATGTTAAACTTGTATTATTTACAACTCTCTCTCTCTCTCTCTCTCTCTCTCTCTCTCTCTCAAACACACAAACACACACACACATACAAACACACACACACACACACACACAGGCAGCCAAATAAAAACAGTCAGCGCGGCATTTGCCTATTTACAGTTTCTGCCTCATTCGTGCTACACGATTCTGTAGACTGACCTTAGTGTTTTACAGTTATTGTTGTCTCTTATATGTGTCGTACACATTCTTAGACTTCCTTTAAATTTTTTAATTGTTCCGTTCGTGCTACACTGATTTCCCCTATCTATTTACAGTTATTATCTCGTCGGTATAACATATCTCCTGAATGCGTTTAGTTACTGACACTTGAGAGCAGCTGTAACACGTTAAACACTCGAGCATCAAACACAGCGATGATAGCTTACAGCCAGGCATGGGAATTGAAAATTGTAAAAAAGGCGGAAAATGTATAACTGAAGACGCGAAGCGTCAAGTTGACGGCGCGAAGCGCCTAGCCTTACTAGGGGGGTCCGGGGGCATGCCCCCCCGGAAATTTTTTTCTCCAAAGAACCCAGATGGTGCAATCTGGTGTCATCTGTGCTCCAAGTTTGCCATTAAATTCTGTTTTTAGAATCAGATTTTTTAGTACAAAAATGTACCAATTTTTGCTTTTTTGAAGAAAAAAAATATATACATGTATTATATGGTTTACATTTGTAAAAAAAATTGATCTGTTGAGACAAACAGGAAAATGTAACTTGTAACACAATCTGTGCAATCTGGCTTACTTTCAAACATAAAAGTTCAATAACTGAGGCGGGTGGTAGCAGTGCGTGAACAATTTACAAAGTCCGGAAAGTTTTCGCGGGCTTTTGCGCAAAGGCCAAAGTAACCGGTGCTTTTTTTGTGTGCCTCCCCCCTTTATTTTTTCGGCGGACACTTTTGCATTTTCGACGGAACAAAAAAAAAAATTCGGCGGAAATCCGACGTTCGGCGGACAATTCCCATGCCTGACAGCGCACTTGAGAGCATCTGTGCTACACTTGTCAACATGAGTCAAGGTGTTCAGTCACTGACGGTGTGCTACACGTGTTTGACACAGCTTTAGATCCCTTGATTCTTTCCAGCGTGATCACATGATCAAGACAACAACAACAACAACAACAACAACAACAACAACAACAACAACAACAACAACAACAACAACAACAACAAAGACTTTTGCTACAAATCCACACGATTATTAAAACAAAATTACAAAATTACGTGACCCATTTCCTTTCATGACTTTAACAATAGGATACATAAAAAGAAAACTAAAAAAACGTGTACTAGGCCGGTGAATCCTCTCGCGGCGTTAATTTCAGACATACAGCCATAACATCAGCCCGTATTCTCAAACCACGTGACAATGTCAACACTATATTACGCACAAGCACGGAGACAACACGCCTCCTGATGAACCATCTCCTTGAGGACCCTTTTGCTTGAATCGTGACACGACTTGCCCGACACAGACTTGCAGGACAAACCCTACCACATTGACGACAGGAGAAGATACATGATTGTAGTGTTAGAAGGGGAGAAGGGGAGAGAGAGAGAGAACGCGGTAGTTTGCAACAAGTGGCAAGAACAAATGCGACTCTATGCAAAAGAGAGCACAAGGCATTATGTTTGGTGAGAGAAAGAATGCAACACTACGCAAAAGAGAGAACCTGGCACTATTTTAGACATTTAAGAGAGTATGGCATTATTGTAGGAAGGAAGAGAGAACGTGGCACTATGTTATACAGGGAGAAGAGAACGTGGCTTTATGTTAGGGGGGAGGGGGGGAGGGGGGGGGGGAATAACATGGCAAACTGTTCGCGGGGAAAAGATAACATGGCATTTCGTTAGTAGGGATAACAAAACATGGCATTACATTTGGGAGGGATAACAAAACATGGCATTACGTTAGTCTAAGGAAAAACAGAAGATTGCATTATGTTAGTCTAAGGATAAACAGAAGATTGCATTATGTTAGTCTAAGGAAAAACAGAAGATTGCATTATGTTAAAGAGGACAAACTGAACGTTGCATGCTAGAGAGAGAGATAGGGCTTCCCACAGTGTGCGTACATGCGTCATATACGCACTAGAACAATAAAACGCACTAGACATTCAGAGATGGCACGGAACTTTTGTCCAAAAACGTGTTTTAAGTTCTCAACATTTCCAGGTACTTTGAACACCATAGAATCATTGAGAGAAGTAATGTTGTTATCGCCAACCTCTTTCATGCAATAAAGCGATGCTTTTCAAAATGTGTTATTAACATCTGACACCATTTTGACGCTGTTTTCTCAGTATCGTTTTTTTTTATCACAAGCACTGTCAATGGGAACTATTCATCTTCGAGACTAATGTTCTTACTTTTTCTTTTTGTTCATGACAGTAACAGAGAGACTTTCTATGATTTATTGTGGAATAATTATAGAAGTTCAGTCAAAGTACAAAAATTTGCTTTTTTCCGAAATGTACTTTGTGCCTGTGATATCTACCCAGGGAACAAAATCTGTTCATAGATTTGAAAAAAAGTTGTTCTGTTACTGGCTCCAGGGAGCCCTTGTTTAGAGTGAAATTTAAATTGCTATCTTTATTATTCTGAAAGATAAATGTGACCCAATAACTACATGTTTTACCATGAAAAGCCGCTGACCCAAAAGTCAAATATGACTTTATATGATAAAACAAACTTTTTCTGAGTTTTGTGTGTGTGCCGAGGACCTTAAAAACAAGTCGCGTGAAGCTATATAAACTAATTTAGTCAATCTGTACGTATCAAACTAAAACCAGTCATCGCCAAGACTACATTCGAATAGTCTCGACTAAACTTCCCCGAACACCGAGACGGGTCACGCTCGTCTACGCAAACCATGCGAACATTATACTCGACCTATTTTCTTTAATTCTGAGCGCGTTTTTCAAGTAAACATAACATATCTAAATATTTTTTAATTCAGGGAAAAACGAGGAATGATGTTGGACTCCCTAAAAACAGAATTCGGGGCCTTGGGACCCTCCAGAATTCCCCTAAGGGTATTGTTGGACCCCCTAAAAACAGAATTCGGGGTCTTGGGACCCTCCAGAGTTCCCCTAAGGGTATTGTTGGACCCCCTAAAAACAGAATTCGGGGTCTTGGCACCCTCCAGAGGTCTGTGACGGTCAAAGAAAGGTATGTGATGGACAAAGGGCAAAGGTCGGCTACATGTAGACAGAGCACAGGGATGTTACAAGTCCGACAAAGAAAGTCGAGTATAGCAGATGTCGGCTATATGTAGACAGAGCACAGGGATGTTACAAGTCTGACAAAGAAAGTCGAGTATAGCAGAGGTCGGCTATATGTGGACAGAGCACAGGTCGAGAATAGCAGAGGTCGGCTATATGTAGACAGAGCACAGGGATGTTACAAGTCTGACAAAGAAAGTCGAGAATAGCAGAGGTCGGCTATATGTAGACAGAGCACAGGGATGTTACAAGTCCGACAAAGAAAGTCGAGTACAGCAGAGTTCGGCTACAAATGTCGCCCACAGCAGGGACTAGCTAGATATACACAGAGCACTGCGATGTTCAGTGTCCGACAGCAGGGACAAGCTAGATGTACACAGAGCACGGCGATGTTCAGTGTCCGACAGGAGGGACTAGCTGCTGCAGCAGCCGCCTTCCTTTTTCTCCTGCTCCACGTAATCCGCCACACAGAACTTGGGTTCATTGGGCCGCCGTGTCTTCTTCATCTTCAGGTCTCTGAAACACACAACACACCATTCCCTTGGTTAAATGTCTTCATCTTCAGGTCTCTGAAACACACAACACACCATTCCCTTGGTTACATGTCTTCATATGCAGGTCTCTGAAACACACAACACACCATTCTCTTGGTTAGCCTACATGTCTTCATCTTCAGGTCTCTGAAACACACAACACACCATTCCCTTGGTTACATGTCTTGATCTTTAGGTCTCTGAAACACACAACACACCATTCCCTTGGTTACATGTCTTGATCTTTAGGTCTCTGAAACACACAACACACCATTCCCTTGGTTACATGTCTTCATCTGTAGGTTTCTGAAACACACAACACACCATTCCCTTGGTTACATGTCTTCATCTTTAGGTCTCTGAAACATACAACACAACAATGCCTTTGTTAAATGTCTTCATCTTCAGGTCTCTCAAACATACAACACAACAATGCCTTTGTTAAATGTCTTTATCCACGTCCTACAACAGATGCTCGTACCTTGCAACGGCCATAAAAGCGAGATCCACGTTGACACCGGTCTTTGCACTTGTCTCCATAAACGCCACACCATACTCCTGAAATGACAGCATGCCACGTCAATGATGACGGACTTTGAGTGCTGTATGATGTCAGTGATGACGGACTTTGAGTGCTGTATGATGTAAAAGATGACTGACTGTAAGTGCTGTATGATGTCAATGACTGACTTTGACTGCTGTATGATGTCAATGACTGACTTTGACTGCTGTATGATGTCAATGACTGACTTTGAGTGCTGTATGATGTCAATGGCTGACTTTGAGTGCTGTATGATGTCAATGACTGACTTTGACTGCTGTATGATGTCAATGACTGACTTTGAGTGCTGTATGATGTCAACGATGACTGACTTTGAGTGCTGTATGATGTCAATGACTGACTTTGAGTGCTGTATGATGTCAACGATGACTGACTTTGAGTGCTGTATGATGTCAATGACTGACTTTGAGTGCTGTATGATGTCAATGATGACGGACTTTGAGTGCTGTATGTCAATGACTGACTGACTTTGAGTGCTGTATGATGTCAATGATGACTGACTTTGAGTGCTGTATGATGTCAATGATGACTGACTTTGAGTGATGTATGATGTCAATGATGACGGACTTTGAGTGCTGTATGATGTCAATGACTGACTTTTAGTGATGTATGATGTCAATGACTGACTTTGAGTGCTGTATGATGTCAATGACTGACTTTGAGTGCTGTATGATGTCAATGACTGACTTTGAGTGCTGTATGATGTCAATGATGACTGACTTTGAGTGCTGTATGATGTCAATGATGACTGACTTTGACTGCTGTATGATGTCAATGACTGACTTTTAGTGATGTATGATGTCAATGACTGACTTTGAGTGATGTATGATGTCAATGATGACTAACTTTTAGTGCTGTATGATGTCAATGATGACTGACTTTGAGTGATGTATGATGTCAATGATGACTGACTTTTAGTGCTGTATGATGTCAATGACTGACATTTAGTGGCGTATGATGTCCAGGATGACTGGCTTTTAGTGATGTATGATGTCAACGATGACTGACTTTGAGTGCTGTATGATGTCAATGATGACTGACTTTTAGTGATGTATGATGTCAATGACTGACTTTGACTGCTGCATGATGTCAATGCCTGACTTTGACTGCTGTATGATGTCAACAATGACTGACGTTGACTCCTGTATGATGTCAATGATGACTGATGTTATGTTGTGCGGCTGTTGTTCGTGGTCAGACATTGATTCAACAAAGATGGAGTTCTAGTTATGTTATGTTATATGAAGTCTTATATCGCGCGCGTATCTCCAGACTCGGACTCAAGGCGCAGGGATCTATTTATGCCGTGTGAGATGGAATTGTTTACACAATACATCACGCATTCACATCGACCAGCAGATCGCAGCCATTTCGGCGCATATCCTACTTTTCACGGCCTATTATTCCAAGTCACTTGGTATTTTGGTGGACATTTTTTATCTATGCCTATACAATTTTGCCAGGAAAGACCCTTTTGTCAATCGTGGGATCTTTAACGTGCACACCCCAATGTAGTGTACACGAAGGGACCTCGGTTTTTCGTCTCATCCGAAAGACTAGCACTTGAACCCACCACCTAGGTTAGGAAAGGGTTTGTTTGTTTGTTTGTTTATTTGTTGCTTAACGTCCAGCCGACTACGCAGAGCCATATCAGGACGAGGAAGGGGGGGATGAAGGGGGCCACTTGTCAAGCGATTCCTGTTTACAAATGCACTAACCCATTACTTGTGTCCCAGCAGGCTTTAGTAAAACTAAATTAATACCTACTGGAAGATTACCAGTTTCCAGTATGTTAAAATAGGCTTAACCTATCTACTGCTGGACTTACATCAGAACACTAACAGATTAAACTATACATGAATCGCGAGACAAGCGGCAAGAGAAGAGATTTTTGGAAAAAATACAGGTGAATGAGCAAGAAGGCAGAAAAAAGAAAAGAATTCATGAAGAAAAAGAGAGCATGACAGGAAAGAGGAACCAAAAATCTACCTAACAGCAAACTAGAAAGCTCCTGCGGTTCCAAAAACAGGAGGGGCCTTTAATTTCATAACCGCAGTGCCCCACTGCGGGAGTTAGGAAAGGGGGGAGAAAATTGCTAACGCCCTGACCCAGGGTCGAACTCGCAACCTCTCGCTTCCGAGCGCAAGTGCGTTACCACTCGGCCACTCACCTGGTGGCATGTGCTTCTTTATTCGTGATGGCGGAAGAAGGGCAGGGAAGTTACTCTGCATAATGTACATTACATCTGGGGCGGATTGTCTCCCATGGTCTGTGTATCATGCACAATGTTACATCTCCCTTTGTTTAAAGAAAATCTAATGCATCAACAATTATTGCTTTATCAACGGCTGGATTCAGGATGAGTATTAACTTTAATACTGATAATATAAAACAGTCAAGCATTTGGCACAACGTTGACTTTTCATGATATGATACAGGGATGTATAAAACGATATCACTATCAAGTTAGAATACAATAGCACTATTTTACAGGTTCTTTCACCTGAGTCTTTGTTTTCACTTCACAGGGTCTTTCACCTGAGTCTTTGGGTCACTTCCTAGTGTGAGTGCGTATGCTTGTTTGTGTTTGTGAATGTTTTCTACAGGTCCATCTTCTTTGGAGCAGTCACGATACGGCCGCTTCTAGTCATGGTTGTTGCCATGGCTGGCTTTGGAGTGTGGGAAGTCGGCTGGGTGTCTGCTACCGGTGTTGGAGTTGGCGGTTCATCAGATAAGGGAGGGGTGACCTTTGCTGCTCGCAGGAAGCGTCTGTTCCTTCTATAGCTGCCTCCGTCAGGAGTCTGTACCACAAAAGAGCGTGGTGCATTATGTTGGGCAGTGATGGTGGCGGGTTGCCAGTTGTCGCCCTTCTGGACGTGTACCTGGTCGCCTTTGTCAACAGGTGGTAGTGGGTGGGCAGACTTATTGTAGTGTCTACCTTGGGCCTCTTGTAGATGTTGTCGGCGTTGGACGACGATTTCGGGGTCGATCGTCTTGGGTGTGAGCTGGTGGCTGGTGGAGGGAAGGCATGCTCTCAGCTGGCGGCTCATAAGAAGTTGAGCGGGTGATGCCAGTGACTGTCCATCAACCGGGGTGGTGCGGTATTCAAGGATGCTGAGCAATGCGCTGTGACCATCCGTCTTGGCCTTGTCGAGGATGTTCTTGACAGTCTGTACTGTTCGTTCCGCTAGGCCGTTTGACTGTGGGTAACCTGGGCTGGAGGTGTCATGTTGAAAGTCCCAGGTGGTGGCGAAGCGTGAGAACTCTTCAGATGAACATTGTGGACTATTGTCACTCACAAGTTTTTCAGGGATGCCGTGTCGTGCAAAGTGTGTTGACAGCTTTTGTATGACAGCAGACGAGGTCGTTGAGTGCAGCTGGTCGACTTCGAAGTAACGGCTGTAGTAGTCTACTGTCACGAGGTAGTCCTTGCTGTTCCAGTTGAAAAGGTCAGTGGCAACTTTTTGCCATGGTCGGGATGGGATGCTGTGGGAGCGGAGGGGTTGTTTTGGGTTGGAGGGAAGTTTGGGGATGTAGATGGGACATGAGGATACAGTTTTCTGGATGGCAGTAACCATGCTTGGCCAGAACAGGATTTCTCTGGCGCGTTGCGTGGTTTTCTGGATGGCAGTAACCATGCTTGGCCAGAACAGGATTTCTCTGGCGCGTTGCGTGGTTTTCTCGATGGCCAAGTGTCCCTCGTGTATCTTCGTCAGCATCGCGGAGCGCATGGCAGAGGGGACGAAGATCTTCTTTCCTTTGAAGATGATGTCGTCAATGATTGACAGCTCATCTTTGAATGTCCAAAATTCTGTGGTGCTGGGGTGGCATAGCTTTCTGGACTCAGGCCAACCGTGATGGCTGTATGCCTTCAACTGTTGAAGTTCAGCGTCATCCTCTGTGGCTTGGCGTAGTTGCCTCATCTTGGTGTCGCTGACTGGGAGGTTTTTAAGATGGTATGTATCTGAATGTCGAGGTCGACGGCGTCGTCCTGTGGTTCAGCTGGTAGGAATTTCCGTGAGAGGGTGTCAGCGACCGGTATGTTCTTGCCCGGAGTGTGAACGATGTTCAGCCTATAATTTTGCAGTTGGAGTAGCATTCGCTGGAGTCTGGGCGGTGCCGCAGCCAGAGGTTTCTTTGTGATGGACTCCAGTGGCTTGTGGTCCGAGAAAACGGTGATTTCCCGGCATTAGAGGTATTGGTGGAACCTGTGGCAGCCGAAGAGAATGTCATACAGCTCCTTCTCGATCTGTGCGTAATTCTGCTCAGTCAGTGTCAAGGACTTGGAGGCTAAGGCTACAGGCTTGTCATCTTGGAAAATTGCTGCTCCAAGGCCGAACTTGCTGGCGTCGACTTCAAGCTTGACTTCTTTCTTTGGATCAAAGGGGGCCCGGTAGCTCAGTTGGTAGAGCACTGGACTTGTGATCGGAAGGTCGCAGGTTCGAATTCGGGCCGGGACGGACACGGGTCAACTTTATGTGCAGACCCAGAGACGGAAGCCATGTCCCACCCCCGTGTCATCACAATGGCACGTAAAAGACCTTGGTCATTCTGCCATAAGTGCAGGTGGTTGAATACACCTAAACACGCAGACACCTGGGTAGCGCGACTCCGCGGTTGCTGCTAGCTTTCCACTGGGAGGAAGCGACCCGAATTTCCCAGCGATGGGACAATAAAGTAATGAAAATGAAAATGAAATGAAAATGAAATGAAAATGCAAGGAGTGGCTGGCTGGTGATGGTGTCCTTCATCTTCTGCAGAGCTGTCTGCTGTTGTTTATCCCAGATGAACTCAGCGTCTTCTTTGAGAAGATCTCGCATGGGTTTGGTTATTTCTGACATCTGGGGTGCGAACTTTGCAAGGTACGTGATCATTCCCAGCATTGTATGCAGTTCTTTCTTGTCTGCAGGTGGTGGCATGTTTTGGATCGCCAGGACCTTGTTTGGATCAGGTTTCAGGCCTTCAGCCGTGATCAGGTAACCGAAATACTCGACTTGTTGAGTTCCGACGTTCAGTTTGTCAGGGTTCAGTTTGAGTTTTTTCTGGGTGGCTCTCTCCAGTGTTGCTTTCAGGTTGGAGTCGTGCTCCTCCAGGGTCTTCCCGTAGACGATGATATCGTCGACCAGTGGTGTGACGCCTGAAATACCCTCAAACGTTTCATCCATCTTCCGTTGGAAGACATCTTGAGCGCATATTATTCCGAAGGGTAGCCGTTGGAATCGGTATATCCCGAAAGGTGTGTTGAAAGTCGTCAGGTAAGACGAATCTTCGCTGAGCCTCAGCTGCCAGTAGCCGGATCGTGCATCAAGCTTGCTGAAGTACTTAGCTCCTGACATTTTGGACAGTACATCTTCCAGAGTCGGCATTGGGTAGTGTTGCCTTTTTATTGCTTTGTTCAGTTCTTTCGGATCGATGCATACATGGAGTTTTCCGTTGGGTTTTTCAACCACGACAAGGGAGTTGACCCAATCTGTTGGCTCTGTGACCTTCTCGATGACTCCAGATTCCTCCATCTTGTCCAGTTCTTTTTTTAGTTTGTCCTTGACGGCGTGTAGTACACGGCGCGGAGGGTGGCCGACTGGGATGGCATCTGGTTGCAGGTGTATGGTGATGTCACCTTCCAAGGAGCCTAGTCCGGTGAAGAGGTGTTTATACTCTGTGAGTACTGACTCTTTAGTCGTGTGGTTCTTGTCGACTGACAGGATCAGGTCGATTAGCTTAACTTTCAGCGATGCTTGTAGTCCAATGATGGGTTGGGATTGTGTGTCGACGACACAGAAGAATCCATCATATGCGTTGCTTTTGTATTTTGCCTTGAGCTTGACGCAGCCGATGCTTTTTAGCTGTTGCCCTGTGTAGCTTGTCAGGCGATGTTGGCATTTTCGCAGTGGAGGAGGGTTTTTCATCTTGTTGAATATCCTCTTTGGGATGACATTGGCTTGTGCACCCGTGTCGATCTTGAAAGAGATCTTGTCACCCGTGTCAAGGTGGATGTCTGCAAAGGCAGTGTCAGGTTGACTGCATTCGTTGTCGATGGCGTCGATGTGGAGCGATGGTTCATCCTCTTCGTCATCGATGGTGTGTACGTTTTTTGCCTTTCGTTTTTGTTTTTCGAGACAAACTTTCGCCCAATGGTCCATTTTGTGACAAAAGAGACATTCCTGTCCGAAGGGAGGACATTCCTACTTTTTGTGTTTGCGGCCGCAATTTCTGCAATCGATGGTATCATATTGCCCTCTGGAGTCGCGGCTCGCCGGTTTCTTGTACTGACGTCCTTTTGTACGTGTTTGTTTGTGCACCACGTCAACACTGTTTTCTGTGGTGGCCATCGACTTTAGTCTTCTTTGCGTCGCTTCGTACGTTGTTGCAATGTCAATGGCTTTGTCCATCGTGAGTGTGTCGCCTTCTGTGAGAAGTTTCTCCCTGACCTCGGAAGATCGGATGCCTCCGACAATTTTGTCACGGACCATTTCATTCGAATCGGTGTATTCACAATCTTTCACCAGATTGCGGAGATCCGTGACGAAAGTTTCGAAAGTTTCGTCTGCCTGCTGTCTTTTCTCCTGGAAGATGTAGCGTCCGAAAAGTGTGTTTTTTCGGTGCTGCATGGTCTTGGAATTTGCCCACCAGGATATCGATGTTCTTCTTCTTAGTGTCGGCTAGCCCCCAAGAGTTAAAAATGTCACGTCCTGTGTCCTACCCAGATGAGGAGGTAGGCACACTGCTCTTCCTCTCCAATGCGTTTGAGAGGTCCTTTAAACATCAACTGAGCATGGTCTTTGAATTTTTTCCACTCCTCGTTGAGGTTTCTTGCTTGCCAGTTGATGGTCGGATTCTGCTGCGGTGCTGCCATTTTGCATACCACTGAACCACGTTCTGCCTATTGTAAAAAATCAAAATTCCCACTCAAGAACGAGCGTGCAACATGTACCAGTCCTTACGACACTGTCAGAGTAATGCAAGGGGTCTGCCACAGTTGTCTACTATGCTCTATGAGCTGTGAACATTGTATGGGAAAGGCTAAATGCAATGTCTAGGAGCGCGGGTAGCCTGTAGAGTATCGGTGTTCGCGAAACGTAACTGAGCAAAGTAGATCGGCTGCATAAAACGAGCGCTGGATGCTTACTTGGCAATCAGTGGGTGGCGCTGGTTTGCTGGTAGCTTCTCCATGCTTCAGGTTAATTCTGACACCATGTTATGTTGTGTGGCTGTTGTTCGTGGTCAGAGTTCTAGTGGCATGACTGTGCTTCTTTATTCGTGATGGCGGAAGAAGGGCAGGGAAGTTACTCTGAATAATGTACATTACATCTGGGGCGGATTGTCTCCCATGGTCTGTGTATCATGTACAATGTTACAACTGACTTTTAGTGATGTATGTCAATGACTGACTTTGACTGCTGCATGATGTCAATGATGACGGACTTTGAGTGCTGTATGATGTCAATGACTGACTTTGAGTGATGTATGATGTCAATGATGACTGACTGACTGATGCATGATGTCAATGATGACTGAATTTGAGTGATGTATGATGTCAATGACTGTCTTTGAGTGATGTGTGATGTCAATGACTGTCTTTGAGTGATGTGTGATGTCAATGATGACTGACTTTTAGTGCTGTATGATGTCAATGATGACGGACTTTGAGTGATGTATGATGTCAATGCTGACTGATTTTTAGGGCTGTAAGATGTCATTGATGACTAACTTTTGATGATGTGTAAGTTTGAGTTATGTATGATATCATTACCCGAGCTAACCGCTCTCCGTCCTCTTTTCTGATGACGCGTTCTGCTGCTGAATCACACTTGTTGCCCAGCAACATGATCACTACGTCTTCCTGGGCGTATTCGTTGATTTCAGCAAGCCAGGCCTGCACACACACACACACACACACACACACACACACACACACACACACACGCACACGCGCGCACGGATGAGAACACGGCTAACGTTTTGCAAATGAAATGTCAAGGAAGTAGAGGTTACATGCCGAGTCTCAGTGAGTATTAAAAATAATGGTCGAAGTGAGCGGATCATGAAAAATCCTTTTTTCAGTTATTCAAAGAAAAGAGGAGTTTTTGTGCGAAAGTTTGATCGAATCCTATTCACTCAACCAGACAACCTGCGCAGGCGATCGATTAATGCGCGGTTGTATAGTTCCCTGCAAATCATTTCATTCTGTTAACACTTCTTGTCAGTTTCCCTATTTTGGACTAAAATCAAGTACACCGATATGTTGTTATTTTGCTGTGGCGGTAAAGGCAGATATTGTGTGTTCTGTTCATGTTTTGGTATCGCTTTGGATAATGTTCTTTGGTCGAATGGGACTAGCAGACGAACTTTTGCACCCGTGTTCCAACGTTAGAAACTGTATGAAGTTCAGTTTTCTGGTGCAAAATAGTGTATGAAACCGCTCTATGTTCTTTAAATTGATGAGATGTGTGCATTTGGTTGCGTTTGGTCTGTTTATATAATGAAATGAAAACTGACCGTCGGATTACAGTTTTTTGTCGAAGAAACTGAGTGAAAAGAAATTTGAAAGGGGAACTACTCTTGTCGCTAGACAAAGTATGAGAGTTACTTGCCTTGGGAATTTGCTTGTGTTGAACGGCAGATCTAGATTCAGAAAACAACCGAACTCATGGATTTTATATGGAGATTCATGTGTTCAAGCCTGTAGTTGTTAATTTAAATGCGGTATGTTTGTATTGTTTGCTCGAGATGTATATTGTGTAGAGCGTTCGGAACTTTTCAATCGCAAAAGTAGATCCCACAAAGTCTAACTCCTAAACCTGTGTGCTATCGAGCATTCAGGCCTGTTGTTGGGTAAGTGATTTTGGTTGCTGGGTAAGTTACCGAAAAATAACTAGCCCTGCAAGTTTACAGAGAGAAAGAAGTAGAGGGGGGAATAACGCTGAATAAACACGTTTTTAATGTATACTATTGGGGATAGAGCTCAGTACCCAAGCAGAGATATTGTTGTATATTATTATTGTTTCAATAACGATATTGTAAGTAACGACAATAGATTAGAACGTTTGAAAAGGCACATTTTTCTGCCAGCGTTTGGATCAATTGTGGACAGGTCGATTTAGATCTACTTTTGTGTGTGTGTGGGCTTTGCACATTTCAGGGGTATTGACGGTTTCATCGCCGACCATGCATTTTACGATTTGATTACCCTCTGTACCGTTTCATCGAGTAGCAACTAACAGTATGAGTTACAGTTGCGCAAAATGTATCCGTTAGCATACAGTTTGCATGTATTAATTATTGGTATAAAAAACAACATGTACCGAAATGTTCTGTGCTCCCAAAAAAAATGAACGACCCCCAAGCAACTGAGTGGCGTCCCCTGATGTCAAACGACTCAAAGTGACACGTTCGTTCCCTAATTCGCAAAAACATAAAGTTGGCATGTTATTTCTCGCAATGTACCTGCATTCATCTGGGAGGTTGGTGCTATGATTACATGGTAAGAATGTTTTGAAGCCTTCGCGTGTTCTGTTTACATCATATTTGTCTTGAAATATGCAAAAACCGTTCATTTCAGTACTGAGCCGTGATGGTGTCGTCTGCTACATATACAGTAGGACATTCTATTTAATCAGTCGTCTTCCAAATGCTGCTTTGTCCAGCTCGATATCTGTCAGATGAAAAACCTTCTGCCTTTAGCCGCGGGAAATTTTAGGGTCAAGCATCATTGTTTGGTAATGTGGAGACGATAAGCTACATGCCTCTAACACAGCGGATGAGAAGAATCTTTGCAAATCGAAAGAAGAGGCTTAGAGTCACTGTGGCCAAGGGCGGAAGAATACGCTCTCTATAAAAGTTTTAAGCGCATTGCCATTAGCCAATCAAATGTTTCACATCAGTCATGTGACACCAGTACTTTCTTTCTTTCTTTATTTGGTGTTTAACGTCGTTTTCAACCATTCAAGGTTATAATTTATATCGCGACGGCCAGTACTTACTGACAATTAGTATTATAAAAGGTTGCATCACTTGTGGGCTTCATTCAATGTCCTTAGAGGTTAGATATTATATGAAACATTGCACACTCATTCAATGTCCTCAGAGGTTAGATATTATATGAAACATTGAACAATAACTGGACTTACCCTGATGTTGTCAAAACTGGCTTTGTTTGTGACGTCATACAATAGAAGAAGTGCTGTAAACAAAACAAGTAAAGTAGACATTCAGTTTTTATGTGCCGAGACAATTTGTTTGACAAAAGCTAACATTACTCTAAAATTTAAACACAATTATTCATCCGTGACTTAATAATGTTGCTCTAACTTTCATTGACGTCAACCCTGTTACACTCACCCTAACTTCCATTGACGTCCACCCTGTAACAGACACTAACCCTAACTTTCGTTGACGTCAACCCTGTAACAGACACTAACTCTAACTTTCATTGACGCCAACCCTGTTACACTCACCCTATCTTTCGTTGACGTCAACCCTGTAACATACACTAACTCTAACTTTCATTGACGTCAACCCTGTAACATACACTAACTCTAACTTTCATTGACGCCAACCCTGTTACATTCACCCTAACTTCCATTGACGTCCACCCTGTAACAGACACTAACTCTAACTTTCATTGACGTCAACCCTGTAACAGACACTAACCCTAACTTTCATTGACATCAACCCTGTTACACTAACCCTAACTTTCATTAACATCAACATTGTAACAGACACTCACCCTAACTGTCATTGACGTCCACCCTGTTACATTAGCCCTAACTTTCATTGACGTCAACCCTGTAACAGACACTCACCCTAACTTTCATTGACGTCAACCCTGTAACATACACTAACCCTAACTTTCATTGACGTCAACCCTGTAACAGACACTCACCATAACTTTCATTGACGTCAACCCTGTAACAGACACTCACCCTAACTTTCATTGACGTCCACCCTGTAACAGACACTCACCCTAACTTTCATTGACGTCCACCCTGTAACAGACACTCACCCTAACTTTCATTGACGTCCACCCTGTAACACTCACCCTAACTTTCATTGACGTCAACCCTGTAACACTAACTCTAACTTTCATTGACGTCCACCCTGTAACAGACACCCTAACTTTCATTAACATCAACATTGTAACAGACACTCACCCTAACTGTCATTGACGTCCACCCTGTAACAGACACTCACCCTAACTTTCATTGACGTCCACCCTGTTACACTCACCCTAACTTTCATTGACGTCAACCCTGTTACACTAACTCTAACTTTCATTGACGTCAACCCTGTAACAGACTCACCCTAACATTTATTGACGCCCACCCTGTAACAGACACTAACCCTAACTTTCATTGACGTCCACCCTGTTACACTAACCCTAACTTTCATTGACGCCCACCCTGTAACAGACACTAACCCTAACTTTCATTGACGTCCACCCTGTAACAGACACTAACCCTAACTTTCATTGACGTCCACCCTGTAACAGACACTCACCCTAACTTTCATTGACGTCCACCCTGTAACACTCACCCTAACTTTCATTGACGTCCACCCTGTAACAGACACTAACCCTAACTTTCATTGACGTCAACCCTGTAACAGACACTCACCCTAACTTTCATTGACGTCCACCCTGTAACACTCACCCTAACTTTCATTGACGTCCACCCTGTAACACTCACCCTAACTTTCATTGACGTCAACCCTGTAACATACACTCACCATAACTTTTATTGACGTCAACCCTGTTACACTCACCCTAACTTTCATTGACGTCAACCCTGTAACAGACACTCACCCTAACTTTCATTGACGTCAACCCTGTAACATACACTCACCATAACTTTCATTGACGTCAACCCTGTAACATACACTAACCCTAACTTTCATTGACGTCAACCCTGTAACAGACACTCACCCTAACTTTCATTGACGTCAACCCTGTAACAGACACTCACCCTAACTTTCATTGACGTCCACCCTGTAACAGACACTCACCCTAACTTTCATAGACGTCCACCCTGTAACACTCACCCTAACTTTCATTGACGTCCACCCTGTAACACTCACCCTAACTTTCATTTGTTTGTTTGTTTGTTTGTTTGTTTGCTTAACGCCCAGCCGACCACGAAGGGCCATATCAGGGCGGTGCTGCTTTGACATTTAACGTGCGCCACACACAAGACAGAAGTCGCCTAACTTTCATTGACGTCAACCCTGTAACAGACACTCACCCTAACTTTCATTGACGTCAACCCTGTAACAGACACTCACCCTAACTTTCATTGACGTCAACCCTGTAACACTCACCCTAACTTTCATTGACGTCAACCCTGTAACACTCACCCTAACTTTCATTGACGTCAACCCTGTAACAGACACTCACCCTAACTTTCATTGACGTCAACCCTGTAACAGACACTAATCCTAACTTTCATTGACGTCAACATTGTTACACTAACCCTAACTTTCATTGACGTCAATCCTGGCATGTGATGTGATTGTTACAGAAATGAACGTAACGTCCATTCATATATATCATTGATGTGGACTTGATGTTGGTTGACACAGACAAAACATATCATAGACAGGAAGTTTAACGTAACGTTCATTCATATATATCATTGATGTGGACTTGATGTTGGTTGACACAGAATATCATAGACAGGAAGTTTAACGTAACGTCCATTCATATATCATTGATGTGGACTTCATGTTGGTTGACACAGACACAACATATCATAGACAGGAAGTTTTGATCAGAGAAAGAAAGGGGCTAAACATTATTATTATCAAGCTCTCATTTGATTGAGTTTTATTTCTCACATAAATTTTCCCCTTAATTCGTACTCAGATAGATACAATTTATTTTAAGCAAAGACCCAAACTTTCACAGATATAATCTTAGACGTACACTGCTGTAGACATATACTACCCTTTGGACACTACTTGTAACGTTAGTCAATATAGATACAAACCTTTTGACACAGAGACGTTAACTTGCATATAGGGGAAAGGCTTCTAATATGGACCGGCTCCTAACATGGACCACCTCCGGTTCTGACAAACTAACGGCGCTAGAGCGCTCAAAACAATTTCATTCGCTTTATTCACCCTCTCTGGATAAGTTGCACATGTCAAAACAGTTGCAGAAACACAAACCTCAAAACCGTTAGGCTTTTTCGCTTTTTTTAACTTTTGGCAGCATTCACTCTAAATTTGCCGCCTAAAACAGACTCGTTTCTGTCCACAGCCAAAGCTTTTATCACACAAAAATGGCTATATATGACAGCTAAGACCGTATTTGTTACATTTTAGCAGTGTGTACCCCTGGTTTCTACTGCAAACAAAATATAATAGCAAATCCTCAAAGTATGTGTGAGTCCCCTAATATGGACCACCTTCAACAAATCGAAGAAAATAAAAGCTAAAGGCAATTTTGATTAATTCATTAAGAAGCTTGCTGAAAATAACCTATAACTAGCCCTCGAGATTTCAAAAAAATATAACAAATAGTCTTTTTTTTGTGGAAGTTGATAATTTCACTTATTTTCACTCTGTTTTTGATAAGCTTCTTTAGTTTCCTGGTGTGCCTCAAATAATGCTCTCATCAACCCGAAACAGCTAAATCTAAAGCATATTTGAATTAGTCTGACTTGCACACTAAGTTGTATCATGTTATTTTGAAGTATAAGGGGCTTTTTACAGTGATTCGTGAAGGCCGCTTCACTGGTCCATACTGGGCGCCCAGGCTCCTAATATGGACAATGTGATTTTTTCTGTATTTAATTTTTGCTGAATGTCTATCAAAGCTATTTCACTCTAATTAGGCCTAACGGTTAAACTAAGAGAGAAGGACTACCAACCACAAAATGAAACTTCTTCGCAAGAAAACAAGCTAGTTATCAGCAATAAACAAAATGTGGTCCATATTCGGGGCCCTTCCCCTACATGGATCTAACTATCATCATTCAAGGCCGACTCTGCCCTGTGAAAACAGTCCGCCCCTCTGTCTCAGGTCTAGTCAAGCTTTAACATGGGATAGACTATCCCTGCACTTAGTCATATACACAAAATCAACACCCTGACTGCTTGCTGTGATGAGTTGGACTTTTTGTATGAATCACTTTCCGAAAATGACACCAGTGCCTTTTACAAAATTGATTCATTCAACATATACCACTGTGCGCAGATAACACCCAGGCTGTTCGTGTTGTGTGATCAAGTGGAGGATGGTCTTATCCCGTGTAGAAGCCTGACCAGATCAAGTGGAGTATGGTCTTATCCCGTGTAAAACCCTGACCAGATCAAGTGGAGTATGGTCTTATCCCGTGTAAAAGCCTGACCAGATCAAGTGGAGTATGGTCTTATCCCGTGTAAAAGGTTGACCAGGTCAAGTGGAGGATGGTCTTATCCCGTGTAAAAGCCTGACCACATCAAGTGGAGTATGGTCTTATCTCGTGTAAAAGCCTGACCACATCAAGTGGAGTATGGTCTTATCCCGTGTAAAAGCCTGACCAGATCAAGTGGAGGATGGTCTTATCCCGTGTAAAAGCCTGACCAGATCAAGTGGAGTATGGTCTTATCCCGTGTAAAAGCCTGACCAGATCAAGTGGAGGATGGTCTTATCCCGTGTAAAAGCCTGACCAGATCAAGTGGAGGATGGTCTTATCCCGTGTAAAAGCCTGACCAGGTCAAGTGGAGTATGGTCTTATCCCGTGTAAAAGCCTGACCAGATCTGAAACGGTGAGCATGAGACGAGCTGTTTTCACGGGGCGGAGTGGGCCTTTAAACCATCCTTGCAGAGTTTAGTTCTGAACTGAGGACCAAAACGTAATGAAGTACTTGAATACGTATTATTGTGCACAAAATACACAGGCATCACAAAAACAATAAACAGATTTATGTTAAAATAGTGTATGAAACAAGCGTGGCGTGGTGCAGCGTGTAAAACAAATCTGTGCAGTTCTCCACAACGTTGACAACAAACTGCACCGCACAATAACACGACATTCACACGAAACAAGAACAGAATACTTCCAGCATATTTGCTGCTGCTAGTACGGTACATGTTCAATGCATAGTTATATGTTGAGCATGGCAGATAAATAAGCACAGAAACAAACGTACATTCAACAATATAGCTATTCTGATGAACACGTGGGGGAATTCGGGGGCTGTGATTGGATGGTCTCTTCCGATCATCAAAGCATAATGCGGCGGAAGTCGGCCATTTTACTCATATCCAAAAGCATATTGTCGATAACAAAGACGCATGGTTCCGGTTTCTTCCACGTGTATAAAGTACACGCATACCTCGCCAGGTTTGTTTCTGTGACTAGTCGACAGACGATGCCATTTGCTTTGTGTGTGTGTTTGTTGTTGCTTACTGTACATGACATACATTACGTGTAAAATCCAGTTCTTTAACAGGCAACAAACCTTGCAAATTTCCAGAAGCTGCTATCTGAAGCGACCTATCTCTGATTCTAGCAGACGATCTCTCAAATGTTTAACACAAAATCAGCAAACTCTCCTGTCACATAGAACGTCCATTGTATAGTGCAATGTTAAAATGAAGTTACAGGTCTGAAACATTTAGTCGTTTCTTCTGAGACAATCCTTGTTCTCTTATCATCTACAGATTTACCGCAGTCTTCACCACGCGAATTCCCAACAGAAGTCAGACTTTCGAACATACAATATACGTAGGCAAGCATGATACGTCATGACGTCATATGATTCCTAGCATATTGACGTAATGCTAAACATCCGGTTATCTCGAGTTTTCTCCGTAATACATGTCCGTGGGTTTTTCAATGTTCGGTTATTTCCGTGGCTTCATGCGGAAAGGGAACCGTCGTCTGCAATCAACGACATGGACCATTCTGGTACTTGTTGCTGACAAAAACATGATTTGAACACAGAATTTAATGTCAGAATAGCTATATAAATGCTATTGTGTTTTCATCGTAGCAATAGGGCCCGATATTTAGACTCGAACAAGTATAATGCGACTCGTCTTCGACTCGTCGGCATTATACTTGTCTCGTCTAAATATCGGGCCCTATTGCTACGCTGAAAACACAATAGCTGGTAATAATAATAACGCACAGAAACAAACGTACATTCAACAATAACAATAACGCACAGAAACAAACGTACATTCAACAACAATAATAGTAAGCACAAACAGCAACTGAGAGAGGAGGAGGAGCAAGGGGAGGAGGGAACATTGTTGGCTTTCAACTGGAACCCATAACAAGAAGATCGGTAGACGTTTCAGTACAATCAACAGTCAGCACGAAACGAAGTCTGACGCATCTTGCCAACAATACAAACGATAAAACAACAAAAACAAGGAAGGACAAAATTAACAAAAATAAAATGAATAAATCCGAACGAGTGAAAATATGATGAGACTCAGAAAGTAACAAATTGTTACCTGCAATGGCTGATTGCCACTGGACATGCACACAGCTGAGAAGTGCACACAGCTGAGAAGTGCACACAGCTGAGAAGTGCACACAGCTGAGAAGTGCACACAGCTGAGAAGTGCACACAGCTGAGAAGTGCTGAGAAGTGCACACAGCTGAGAAGTGCACACAGCTGAGAAGTGCACACAGCTGAGAAGTGCACACAGCTGAGAAGTGCACACAGCTGAGAAGTGCACACAGCTGAGAAGTGCACATAGCTGAGAAGTGCACACAGCTGAGAAGTGCACACAGCTGAGAAGTGCACACAGCTGAGAAGTGCGAGTCGTATCTCAGCTAGCTTTAAACTGACAGAAAGTTACCCTTGTTTTCCAGCTACTGAATAAAACATTCCTGAGTAGAATTGCATTAAATAACTGAACAAAAAAGAGCCACACATTTTCTTCTACCATTAGCTGAGTTGGGTCAAGAAGCATTGTTGTACCTCACGTGCAACCCACCGCTGTGGAAGTAACGAAGACAACCGCAGAGCGGTCTCTCTATAAACGCGTTGCTCTAAAGAGAGGGACCCTAACAATTCATGTCTCCTACAGCCGTAAGCATAGAACAAAGAAACAACACAGAAGGTCTGACCGTCGAATAGTGCCAACACTTTCCCTAACCCAACACTAACCCTAACCCAACACTTTCCATTCAAGGAGAATGAAAAGCCCTATGATCTGTTCATGACTTGGAATGATTTTGCTTTAAATAGCAAAAGTACATAATTACAAAACAGAAAAGGAGATGAAAGTTAAAAAAAAGACCTCACAAAAAAACAAGACAACACCACGTGACAAGGGCAAACAAGACCTTACATAGAGTCACGTGACACTGGATGTGACGTACGACACTCAGGACGATAGCAGACACACGACGCGGAACACAAACACTCTCCGGGTTAACGGGGAGTCACACTGGTAGCAAATCTTCCACTGTCAGCGCAATAACACACAGGCACAAAATGCACGGACTGGAGAAAAAACGGTCAAAATAAACACTTTGTTTCACTGTCTCGGATGGCAGCTAGTCCTAAAGCTACCAGCCTGAATTTGCACCAATAGGAATCCATGCCTTAAGCACCGCTCAATGGCTTTCGTATCCCACGAGTTTGGGCGTCAACCCCTTAGCTGATATGAGTTGTTCTCCAGAGCTTTGTACCTGTGGAAACCATGTTACGAAGGTGATATTTCTGTATTTAACTGTGACAGTTTAGCAATACAACATGTTTTCATTACTAAATACAGGTTTCCAATATATCCTTGGCCTGCAAGGAAGGAATAAGAAACACTTTTGAATGTCTACCACCTGCGTAACATGGAACCAGAAGATGTGACATAGATTTAAATACTAAATTTGTGTGTTTAAGACGTAAATGTACACGATTGTTGTAGTTGAATGTCGTTATTATCATCTAACTGGAGTATTAAAGAAAAATGTAAAGAGAATACATGCTAGTTGCAATTTAATATACGTTATAATTATTTAAAGAATCGAGAATGCATGTCACAAAATGGTACCCATCTCTGGATAATAACCCATAATTATGTGAACATCTCTGAATAATAACCCATAATTATGTGAACATCTCTGAATAATAACCCATAATTATGTGAACATCTCTGAATAATAACCCATAATTATGTGAACATCTCTGAATAATAACCCATAATTATGTGAACATCTCTGGATAATAACCCATAATTATGTGAACATCTGAAGTTCTTACTGCGGCATATTTAAACTTTACGTTTGCATGATACTTAACAACAACAGACTTAGGAAGTGGGCTCAACCACGTCTGAACATGGGTCTGCGTGATTCCACATCACAAGTTCTCCGTGACGAAAACACGTCAGGTGATTACGAATTGTGGGCCAGTATCCATGGTGACAATTGTCGGGACTTTCTAACGGATCAACGATCATGCATAATTTGCTTTAATGCAGTTTCCACATTGTACAGCTATGGGACAAAAATGGCATGCTTCAGCCATCCCAATTGGACTAGCTGCATCCTCGACAGACAAAACGCGAGGCACAACTCATGTAAGCATCCAAGGTGCGCTAAGAAGAGAAGCGGTACCATGGGCGTCTCTGTAGTACGCGTGCGTTATGCTCCGGAAGCGCTCCTGGCCAGCCGTGTCCCAGATCTGCAATATGCAAGGAACACCGCCACGTCAGACTCACACCCACACCCCGGGAACAAAGGGGAGGCGGCAGTAACACACAAACGACAGTTACAGAGACAGACAGTAGTCCAGGCAGAGAGAAAGCAGGGAGAGGACGGGTCAGAGTCAGCATGCTACTGTTTCCACAACACTCCCAGCTAACGAACGTTCCAATCACTCGTCCCTTCACTTCACATTTCTTGCTGTAGGTGTTTACATATTTGCAATAATGGGATCTTTGTTGCTAGTGTTCTTCAGAGCCATCAAAAAAGTGGAGCTGCTACCACGTCATCTTTGTTGCTACTTCAATGATGTGCCTGAGCTGTTAACAGGCCGATCACGTCATCTTTGTTGCTACTTCAATGATGTGCCCGAGCTGTTAACAGGCCGATCACGTCATCTTTGTTGCTACTTCAATGATGTGCCTGAGCTGTTAACAGGCCGATCACGTCATCTTTGTTGCTACTTCAATGATGTGCCCGAGCTGTTAACAGGCGAATCACTTCATATGTATTGCTGCAATGTGTGTCAGCGTTTTGAACAAGGGAATCATTTAACCCTGGTCGCTTATATATGTTCACAGTGACTGTCGTCATCATGGCATTTGTTTTACGTTGACTGCAGACTTGCTATACCTTGACAGTGACTAATTTTTCCGTCTGCACGGCGGGTCGAACGCCACGACCGTACAGATAAGCCAGGACATGAACAAACAAGTTGTTGATACCAGGGCTGTCTCCCTACACATAAAACAGCACATGAACAAACAAGTTGTTGATACCAGGGCTGTCTCCCTACACATAAAACAGCACATGAACAAACAAGTTGTCACTACCTGTGCTGTGTCCCTTCAGATAAACCAGCACATGAACAAACAAGTTGTTGATACCAGGGCTGTCGTCCTCAGCACAAGAGGTGTGTCTGCTCTTTACTTCGCTAGTAAGTGGAATCCTCTTTTTCTCCGGTCACTACATAGAAGGCATTAGGGGACTGGGGATGCCATCCAGCCTCAAAAGAGGAGTTCTAATTGCGGAAACAGTACCATGGTAGACACAGACCGTGCTCCCACAGGTAAGGAGTAAACCCGTGGTCCCGTAGCTAAAGACACAGACAATGGTCCCACAGTACAGATAAGGACACAGACTGTGGTCCAACACACAAGGAATCACCGCGGCCCAACCGGTAAGGACACAGAGAAAGGCACGTGCTACCGCTCCCCCAGGTGACACACACGACCTACCGTTGGCATCGCGATAATACGCGCGAGTTATGCTGCGGAAGCGCTCTTGCCCCGCTGTGTCCCAAATCTGCAAGAGAAGCATACGTCACCACCCGTGACACTGGTACCCCTATGACGTCATCACCACCCGTGATACTGTTACCCCTATGACGTCAACAGACATTCGTGTATTACATCACCACCCACACCGATACCCCTATGGTGTCAACAGACATTCGTGTATTACATCACCACCCGTTACACTGATACCCCTATGGTGTCAACAGACATTCGTGTATTACATCACCACCCGTGACACTGTTACCCCTATGACGTCAACAGACATTCGTGTATTACATTACCATCCAAACAGTTACCCCTATGACGCCAACAGACAGTCGTATACTACATCACCAGCCACACTGTTACCCATATGACGTCAACAGACATTCGAATAATACATCACCACGCACACTGCTACCCCTATTACTTCAACGCAAACTCGTTCATTCTACTACCACCAACGGAGCTGGCATTCTATAGTCATAATTAGGTCACAACTCGTTCTTACCATCCATGCTGATTTTTGACTACATACACACAAAAGATATTGACCCCAATCGGGTTAACAAAATGATTGTACCGTAGTTGTTTAACACCACTGGCATTGGCCGAGCCTCTCTCCCACATGACGTCAACGCTTAGCATTATTCATTCCAGCACTTGTTATTCCATTGCATCATCATCTGTCCCTGATAGTGGCATTGTGTTACCCACATGACGTCAACGCTTAGCATTATTCATTCCAGCACTTGTTATTCCATTGCATCATCATCTGTCCCTGATAGTGGCATTGTGTTACCCACATGACGTCAACGCTTAGCATTATTCATTCCAGCACTTGTTATTCCATTGCATCATCATCTGTCCCTGATAGTGGCATTGTGTTACCCACATGACGTCAACGCTTAGCATTATTCATTCCAGCACTTGTTATTCCATTGCATCATCATCTGTCCCTGATAGTGGCATTGTGTTACCCACATGACGTCAACGCTTAGCATTATTCATTCCAGCACGTGTTATTCCATCGTTGTGTAGAATCAACCTTTATCATTGTGTAGAACTAACCTTTATCATTGTGTAGAACTAACCTTTATCATTGTGTAGAACTAACCTTTATCATTGTGTAGAACTAACCTTCATCATTGTGTAGAACTAACCTTTATCATTGTGTAGAACTAACCTTTATCATTGTGTAGAACTATGTCACGATTTAGTGACATGGATCGAGAAAGTGTCACTCTGGGGGGGTGCCTTCCTCGAATTGCGATAGAAAGCGCCTGTGCTTTCTGTCAACGGCTGGGTTTTAGCTGACCAAGCATAGCGAACACGGGTATTTCGTGTTGCACGGATTTCACGTTGGTGATTTCTGCTGTCAGGGCAAAACTGGCGATGGCTGAACTTGGAACGTGACAAGGTGAGTCACGTGATTTTGTCAAGGTTGTCTGTGTGAGACATGTTAGCTGGACACTCGAAACTCAGCAGCGAGAGAGAAGCGTCGGTGTCTTATTTCATACGAGTTTGAAGGACTTCAACACGTTTTAACTATTTCACTGTATATCAACGTGCCGTGCTGCTTGCCAGTTGGGCTTCTGGGAACTTCAAGGACAGACCACCTTCTCACTGTTTATATGCTGGCTGACAGTCGGGGCGTCAAAGTTTCTTCGCTGTGCGGGGAAGGTTTTCCACCGCATAAGGATTCAGCGCAAGAGGGAGAATGGCGGGTATTCCGTTGACAAACGGGTGCCATTCAAAAGGAAGCGGATTCGCTTAAAAGAGAGAGCTACCTACATAAGGCTGTTGAGGTAATAAATCAGTATTTAACGCTGTTGACGAGTCTGTGTTTGTGGAAGGAAATACTCTCTGTTGTTCTTTCCAGGTAGCGCATAATTTGCTCTTTGTGACGCTAAAATACTAATCTGTATATGGTTTTTGCAGATATGGAGAGAAGGAAGGAAAATAGCTGATTTGTTGTTGTAAAAGTTCGTTTGTGCAGGCCCACGTGCTCGATGAGATATGTAAAGGTGACATGTTTAAAGGTGGTGTGTGAGGGGTAGCATGACATGTTTAGTGCACCGATGCTTTTTGTTGCAGCCTTCTGTTGCTGGCTGTTTTCGACTGCCTACGTATTCTACTACGTGCTATGCTGAGCGGGATGCTGTAACCAGGTCGTCCGCGGCATTCTTGTAACCTGCTAACCTGCTGTACTGGTGATTTGCTGTCGCTGTCGCCGTCCTACCAGCTACAACTCTACTTTTTCTGGTAGACTACGGGAGGACCTTCAGCGACTGAGTGAGGCGCCTGATGTCTCCACTGTTCCCTGCTTCGTTGCCACGCTAGCCGGCACTACATTCAACGGAGCAGTTGTGGAGACTACAGACTAATTACGGGCCGCCCACTCAGTGGCAAAAAGCTAAGTTGCACCATGACGTCTTTTGCACCCTTCTTACCACCAAGTCATCTGTTTTATTTATGATTACACTCGAGCGGTGACGACGTGGGGTGTGTGACACCTGCATGAATTAGCACTTTAAGGCAGATCAGTAACTTTTCCTAACTATACACGGGATCAGCGTGTTATTATTATTTTCTGTACTTTAATTGGCATTTTTGTCAGTGACCACTTGTTTTTACGTTTTGAACGTAAAAAGAACATCTTTTGGAGTGAAGTCTCGAGGGAGGTGGCGTGATATTACATAAACAGGCGTCTGAAACTTATACTTTTGTTGATTCTATTTATTTGTATGACTGCGATAGTGGATCGTGGGGTGGTTAGTTAGTTAGAAGTAACTAACCGTT
Organism: Littorina saxatilis; assembly: GCF_037325665.1. Taxonomy (NCBI): domain Eukaryota; kingdom Metazoa; phylum Mollusca; class Gastropoda; order Littorinimorpha; family Littorinidae; genus Littorina; species Littorina saxatilis. The sequence goes on along the minus strand of NC_090246.1, from coordinate 6,922,229 downwards.
CATAATCACCTTATTGTGATATTGAAACGTGACAAACTAACCTTCATCATTGTGTAGAATTAACCTTCATCATTGTGTAGAACTAACCTTCATCATTATGTAGAACTAACCTTTATCGTTGTGTAGAACTAACCTTTATCATTATGTAGAACTAACCTTTATCATTGTGTAGAATTAACCTTCATCATTGTGTAGAACTAACCTTCATCATTGTGTAGAACTAACCTTCATCATTGTGTAGAACTAACCTTTATCATTGTGTAGAACTAACCTTTATCATTGTGTAGAACTAACCTTTATCATTGTGTAGAACTAACCTTTATCATTGTGTAGAACTAACCTTTATCATTGTGTAGAACTAACCTTTATCATTGTGTAGAACTAACCTTCATCATTGTGTAGAACTAACCTTTATCATTGTGTAGAACTAACCTTTATCATTGTGTAGAACTAACCTTTATCATTGTGTAGAACTAACCTTTATCATTGTGTAGAACTAACCTTTATCATTGTGTAGAACTAACCTTTATCATTGTGTAGAACTAACCTTTATCATTGTGTAGAACTAACCTTTATCATTGTGTAGAACTAACCTTTATCATTGTGTAGAACTAACCTTTATCATTGTGTAGAACTAACCTTTATCATTGTGTAGAACTAACCTTTATCATTGTGTAGAACTAACCTTTATCATTGTGTAGAACTAACCTTTATCATTGTGTAGAACTAACCTTTATCATTGTGTAGAACTAACCTTTATCATTGTGTAGAATTAACCTTCATCATTGTGTAGAACTAACCTTTATCATTATGTAGAACTAACCTTTATCATTGTGTAGAACTAACCTTTATCATTATGTAGAACTAACCTTCATCATTGTGTAGAACTAACCTTTATCATTGTGTAGAACTAACCTTTATCATTGTGTAGAACTAACCTTTATCATTGTGTAGAACTAACCTTCATCATTGTGTAGAACTATGTCACGATTTAGTGACATGGATCGAGAAAGTGTCACTCTGGGGGGTGCCTTCCTCGAATTGCGATAGAAAGCGCCTGTGCTTTCTGTCAACGGCTGGGTTTTAGCTGACCAAGCATAGCGAACACGGGTATTTCGTGTTGCACGGATTTCACGTTGGTGATTTCTGCTGTCAGGGCAAAACTGGCGATGGCTGAACTTGGAACGTGACAAGGTGAGTCACGTGATTTTGTCAAGGTTGTCTGTGTGAGACATGTTAGCTGGACACTCGAAACTCAGCAGCGAGAGATAAGCGTCGGTGTCTTATTTCATACGAGTTTGAAGGACTTCAACACGTTTTAACTACTTCACTGTATATCAACGTGCCGTGCTGCTTGCCAGTTGGGCTTCTGGGAACTTCAAGGACAGACCACCTTCTCACTGTTTATATGCTGGCTGACAGTCGGGGCGTCAAAGTTTCTTCGCTGTGCGGGGAAGGTTTTCCACCGCATAAGGATTCAGCGCAAGAGGGAGAATGGCGGGTATTCCGTTGACGAACGGGTGCCATTCAAAAGGAAGCGGATTCGCTTAAAAGAGAGAGCTACCTACATAAGGCTGTTGAGGTAATAAATCATTATTTAACGCTGTTGACGAGTCTGTGTTTGTGGAATGAAATACTCTCTGTTGTTCTTTCCAGGTAGCGCATAATTTGCTCTTTGTGACGCTAAAATACTAATCTGTATATGGTTTTTGCAGATATGGAGAGAAGGAAGGAAAATAGCTGATTTGTTGTTGTAAAAGTTCGTTTGTGCAGGCCCACGTGCTCGATGAGATATGTAAAGGTGACATGTTTAAAGGTGGTGTGTGAGGGGTAGCATGACATGTTTAGTGCACCGATGCTTTTTGTTGCAGCCTTCTGTTGCTGGCTGTTTTCTACTGCCTACGTACATCTACTACGTGCTATGCTGAGCGGGATGCTGTAACCAGGTCGTCCGCGGCATTGATGTAACCTGCTAACCTGCTGTACTGGTGATTTGCTGTCGCTGTCGCCGTCCTACCAGCTACAACTCTACTTTTTCTGGTAGACTACGGGAGGACCTTCAGCGACTGAGTGAGGCGCCTGATGTCTCCACTGTTCCCTGCTTCGTTGCCACGCTAGCCGGCACTACATTCAACGGAGCAGTTGTGGAGACTACAGACTAATTACGGGCCGCCCACTCAGTGGCAAAAAGCTAAGTTGCACCATGACGTCTTTTGCACCCTTCTTACCACCAAGTCATCTGTTTTATTTATGATTACACTCGAGCGGTGACGACGTGGGGTGTGTGACACCTGCATGAATTAGCACTTTAAGGCAGATCAGTAACTTTTCCTAACTATACACGGGATCAGCGTGTTATTATTATTTTCTGTACTTTAATTGGCATTTTTGTCAGTGACCACTTGTTTTTACGTTTTGAACGTAAAAAGAACATCTTTTGGAGTGAAGTCTCGAGGGAGGTGGCGTGATATTACATAAACAGGCGTCTGAAACTTATACTTTTGTTGATTCTATTTATTTGTATGACTGCGATAGTGGATCGTGGGGTGGTTAGTTAGTTAGAAGTAACTAACCGTTCATAATCACCTTATTGTGATATTGAAACGTGACAAACTAACCTTCATCATTGTGTAGAACTAACCTTTATCATTGTGTAGAACTAACCTTTATCATTGTGTAGAACTAACCTTTATCATTGTGTAGAACTAACCTTCATCATTGTGTAGAACTAACCTGCATCATTGTGTAGAATCAACCTTCATCATTGTGTAGAAGTAACCTTTATCATTGTGTAGAATTAACCTTTATCATTGTGTAGAACTAACCTTTATCATAATGTAGAACTAACCTTTATCATTGTGTAGAATCAACCTTCATCATTGTGTAGAACTAACCTTCATCATTGTGTAGAACTAACCTTTATCATTGTGTAGAACTAACCTTCATCATTGTGTAGAACTAACCTTCATCATTGTGTAGAACTAACCTTCATCATTGTGTAGAACTAACCTTTATCATTGTGTAGAACTAACCTTTATCATTGTGTAGAACTAACCTTTATCATTGTGTAGAACTAACCTTTATCATTGTGTAGAACTAACCTTTATCATTGTGTAGAACTAACCTTCATCATTGTGTAGAATTAACCTTCATCATTGTGTAGAACTAACCTTTATCATTGTGTAGAACTAACCTTCATCATTGTGTAGAACTAACCTTCATCATTGTGTAGAACTAACCTTCATCATTATGTAGAACTAACCTTCATCATTGTGTAGAATTAACCTGCATCATTGTGTAGAATTAACCTTCATCATTGTGTAGAATTAACCTGCATCATTGTGTAGAATTAACCTTCATCATTGTGTAGAATTAACCTTCATCATTGTGTAGAATTAACCTTCATCATTGTGTAGAACTAACCTTCATCATTGTGTAGAACTAACCTTCATCATTGTGTAGAACTAACCTTTATCATTGTGTAGAACTAACCTTCATCATAATGTAGAACTAACCTTTATCATTGTGTAGAACTAACCTTTATCATTGTGTAGAACTAACCTTCATCATTGTGTAGAACTAACCTTTATCATTGTGTAGAACTAACCTTCATCATTGTGTAGAACTAACCTTTATCATTGTGTAGAACTAACCTTCATCATTGTGTAGAACTAACCTTTATCATTGTGTAGAACTAACCTTCATCATTGTGTAGAACTAACCTTCATCATTGTGTAGAACTAACCTTTATCATTGTGTAGAACTAACCTTCATCATTGTGTAGAACTAACCTTTATCATTGTGTAGAACTAACCTTCATCATTGTGTAGAACTAACCTTCATCATTGTGTAGAACTAACCTTCATCATTATGTAGAAGTAACCTAATCTAAACGCATAGGGTGGTAACTGTGCAACAACTAGCAGGTTGTACTAAAAATCTGATACAGTAAAACATTCTTAACCGAGGTATTTAAGAAATAGTAGGAGCAGTGTTAGTTCGTTGCCTGCAAGAGATTTGAAATGATTTGCGAACTTTTGTACCCATAAAGTCAACATTTGTATCACTTTAACTTGTATTATTTTTGTTGTTGATCATAAACTATTATTCTACATACATTGAAGCAAATGCGCAACACAAACAGTCCTGTGTCATGAATGTTGTGGTCAAATGACTTGAAGAGAAAAACGGTGTATTTATATGGTAGCCCCTCGCCTTAAGAGCGACCGATAGCTAAGAGTACAATGAAAGTTAGAAAGGACGCATTTAATAAGCCAAAGTTCCGAGCGTTCTCAGCAAAGACTGCTCCCAGCTCCATTGTTATTTCATGAACGGAGTTTTCCGACTAATGGTGTCACGCCCTCTGTTGATAGGTTTGGGAAACCAGTGTTCCCTAGAAAACAAATCTGCCCTGCTAGAAACACCCCGGTACCGAACGAATTCAGCATTTGTGTTAGTTAATATAAACTATCAAATGTACACAAGTCACATTCGGCGTCATAGTTGGAAAGGAACTTTGCAAGTTTAGGTCGCTCCTAACTGACTAAAGAGGGGGGTGGGGGTGAATTCACTGACCAGCCATGAGAGTTTAGGTCGGTCCTGACTGACTGAAGAGGGGGGTGGGGGTGAATTTACTGACCAACCATGAGAGGCGTAGGGGCGTTCAGTGGGGGAAAGAGCGGTTCATTATACAGGTCTTTTCAATCCTATCTTTAAGTGGGGGAAAGAGCGCATCATTATACGCGTCTTTTCAATCCTATCTTTATGTGGGGCAAAGAGCGGTTCACTATACGCGTCTTTTCAATCCTATCTTTATGTGGAGGAAAGAGCGGTTCATTATATGTGTCTTTTCAATCCTATCTTTATGTGGGGGAAAGAGCGGTTCATTATACGCGTCTTTTCAATCCTATCTTTATGTGGGGGAAAGAGCGGTTCACTATACGCGTCTTTTCAATCCTATCTTTATGTGGGGCAAAGAGCGGTTCACTATACGCGTCTTTTCAATCCTATCTTTATGTGGGGGAAAGAGCGGTTCATTATACGCGTCTTTTCAATCCTATCTTTATGTGGGGCAAAGAGCGGTTCACTATACGTGTCTTTTCAATCCTTATCTTTATGTGGGGGAAAGAGCAGTTCATTATATGCGTCTTTTCAATCCTTATCTTTATGTGGGGGAAAGAGCGGTTCACTATACGCGTCTTTTCAATCCTATCTTTATGTGGGGCAAAGAGCGGTTCATTATACGCGTCTTTTCAATCCTATCTTTATGTGGGGGAAAGAGCGGTTCATTATACGCGTCTTTTCAATCCTATCTTTATGTGGGGGAAAGAGCGGTTCACCAAACGCGTCTTTTCAATCCTATATTTATGTGGGGCAAAGAGCGGTTCACTATACGCGTCTTTTCAATCCTATCTTTATGTGGGGGAAAGAGCGGTTCACTATACGCGTCTTTTCAATCCTATCTTTATGTGGGGCAAAGAGTGGTTCATTATACGCGTCTTTTCAATCCTATCTTTATGTGGGGCAAAGAGCGGTTCATTATACGCGTCTTTTCAATCCTATCTTTATGTGGGGGAAAGAGCGGTTCATTATACGCGTCTTTTCAATCCTATCTTTATGTGGGGGAAAGAGTGGTTCACTATACGTGTCTATGCAATCCTATCTTTATGTGGGGCAAAGAGTGGTTCATTATACGCGTCTTTTCAATCCTATCTTTACTCTTGCTCTTGGACACACACATATCATGAGACAGTATCCAGGGTGACTCAACCATCAATAGGAGCTGTATTATGTCCCCTCATTCTTTCCAAAGTCAATTGGTTAGTGTTAACGTACTCGTCAGCTTCAAGCCAATGTGCAGGGAGTTTGAGTGTCAGGCACGACAAACCACACTAGGTGGGAGGGATGGGACGGTGGGAGACAATGAGGCACGCCGAGACTGACCTGTAACTTGACTTTAGCGCCATCCACCTCCACCACCTTGTTCTGAAACACACACAGTGAATAATAACATTAACAACAACAATAACACCTTGTTCTGAAACACACATAGTGATTAATAACATTAACAATAACAATAACACCTTGTTCTGAAACACACATAGTGAATGATAACATTAACAACAACAATAACACCTTGTTCTGAAACACACACAGTGAATAATAACATTAACAATAACAATAACACCTTGTTCTGAAACACACATAGTGAATGATAACATTAACAACAACAATAACACCTTGTTCTGAAACACACACAGTGAATGATAACATTAACAACAACAATGACACCTTGTTCTGCAACACACACACCCAATGAATAATAACATTAACAACAACAATAACACCTTGTTCTGAAACACACACAGTGAATGATAACATTAACAACAACAATAACACCTTGTTCTGAAACACACACACAGTGAATAATAACATTAACAACAACAATAACACCTTGTTCTGAAACACACACAGCGAATGATAACATGAACAACAACAATAACTCCTTGTTCTGAAACACACACAGTGAATAATAACATTAACAACAATAAGTTGTAGTTCTGAAACACATAGTGAATGATAACATTAACAACAACAATAAGTTGTTTTCATCATTTCATGGTTTTCATAATTGCTCTGACAATGTGTAAAAGGGTTTTATCTTTATTTTGATTTTGACAGCCCCCGTGTAAGCCATTTCCTGTGTAGCTGTGATTACATAACCACACTTAATATATATAGCTGTAATTACATAACCACACTTAATATAGCTGTGATTACATAACCACACTTAATATATATAGCTGATAACATAACCACACATAATATATATAGCTGTGATTACATAACCACACGTAATATATATAGCTGTGATTACATAACCACACTTAATATATAAAGCTGTAATTACATAACCACACGTAGTATATATAGCTGTGATTACATAACCACACTTAACATATATAGCTGTGACTACATAACCACACGTAATATATATAGCTGTGATTACATAACCACACGTAATATATACAGCTGTGATTACATAACCACATGTAATATATATGGCTGTGATTACATAACCACACGTGATATATATAGCTGTGATTACATAACCACACGTAGTATATATAGCTGTGATTACATAACCACACGTAGTATATATAGCTGTGATTACATAACCACATGTAATATATATAGCTGTGATTACATAACCACACGTAATATATATAGCTGTGATTACATAACCACACTTAATATATATAGCTGTGATTACATAACCACACGTAATATATATATAGCTGTGATTACATAACCACACTTAATATATATAGCTGTGATTACATAACCACACGTAATATATATAGCTGTGATTACATAACCACACGTAATATATATAGCTGTGATTACATAACCACACGTAATATATATAGCGGTGATTACATAACCACACGTAATAATTATAGGCATTGTTCGTTGTGTGGGGCCAAGTGTTATTTGTTGTATTACATGTCACCCTGTGTTTCCTGAGTAAAAGTATGTTTAAACCAACAATAACAATAACAATAACAACACGTCATCGTCCATTAAAATGGACAACTTTCCTTGACGCACACAAGCTGCCTGGAAACGACAATACGACTGATGAAGAATTATGATGTTGAAAGTGCTGTACGCCCGTACGAAATGAACTTATAGAAAACTTATAGGAACTTATAAGAAACTTATAAGTTTCTTATAAGTTCTTATAAATTTCTTATAAGTTTTGTATAAGGCATTATAAGAATAAGTTTTGCTATAAGTTTTGCTGATAAGTTTCTACCGTTTCTTATAAGTCTGGTATAAGGAATTTGTAAGGAATTGAGAGTGTTATAAGTTGCTATAAGAAAGTATAAGGAAATTATAGGGAAATTGTACTTAAACATTTTGGGAGTCGATGTGGACTTAGAAAAAAAAGGGCGCCTTACACTGGCTGTCAACCTGCACATTTTTCTAAGTCCAGAAGCAATATCAAAAATTCTTTTAATTTGTTGTTCCAACATCCTTGGAAAGAAATATACCATCTCACGCTTCAAAATGAACAGGAGGGAAATATGAATCCACTGATTTGGAAGATAAAAAAATCTAAAAACAAAAATCAAACTTTGAAATCTTGTAAACCAATAATTATATAATGAAAAGAAAAAGTCAACATTTTCATTCAGAGGCTATTTAGTTAAGGTAAATGTATCTGCATATATATGGGAGTTTGTGTACAATCGTTATTTATTGCTCTGTCTGTCTGTCTGTCTGTCTGTCTGTCTGTCTCTCTAATGTATAATAAATATTCTGTACAAAAGTTAAATGAAAATTTAGCCGTACCACAATGTTTTTCAAATTTGGTTGTAAAGGTTCACAGTTACCAGAGACTTTCTATATGTCTGCTGTTACACAATCAAACAAAAAGACTACAAGACAACAACAAAAACTCACATACAAGTAAAATTTCCTTGTATGATCATTGTGGGAATCAGCTTTCTTTTGGGATATGAGGCCTCACAAATGAAGAGATTCTTTAAAAAAAATTAAAAAAATAAAAAAAATAAAAATTAAAACTGGTATTTTTCATTTCAGTAATTCCTTTAAATACCTTACCTACTTTAGTCCTCAATTGTTTTGGTATATATGCAATAAATAGGTAAAGGTTAAGAACGCTCATCCTAATTCCTAATTTTTATTTTTATTTTATTTATGTCACTAAGTAAATTATCTTATGGATGCTTTCTTTAAATAAAATATTAGGAAATAAATTAATAAAATCAGATATAATTTAATATTTCAGAACATTTTCTCAAATAAATCAATGCAAAACGGAAAACAATATAGTATGAACAGAATGAATAACCCTAATCCTTATTTGAACAACCATAACATAAACATTCAAATTAACTACTCAAGGTAAAGGGATAAAATTGTAAATGTTGTATACATATATATTTTTTCAGCATTTTGTCTTTATTTTTTTTCTGAATGTACATATCCTTTTAGATGGGGAAAAAAGAACAGTAGTTTGTTTTCTTGACTTCAGGGGAGGCAATCATGTATGCAATTAAAAGAGCAATATTGTAGTTATTTCCCTTTACATCCGGGGACTTCTTGTTTGAATGTCAGTGCAAGATTGGGGGACCAGTAGCAGTTTGAATGACACATTATCTGCAGAAATACCACACCTATTTTCAGTCAAATGATTTTTATGAAAAGAGAGAAGTTTCAAGGAGTAGAAGATGCATTTGGAGACCAGCACTGAGAAGAAATTACAGCATTATGTGTGTCAGGAGCCATGAAACCTCTGATGACCGTGTGTTTACCGCCATATTGGACTATCGGCGGTTGAGATGATTTGCTGACTCAGTGACTGGATTCAGTCAAAAATTGGTGAGTTCCATCGTTTTCTTTGAAGTTAATGAGGAATGAAGGTAAACTTATTTGCTTAGAGTCATGTTTTTTTGTACAGATGGAAGAATTCGGAAATTATTCCTTGTCCAATGCATTGTGATTGTCACTTTTTGTCAGTAAACTAAAGTCTCACTCTCAGAGTTAGATTTAGAATTTGCACTTTGACTTAGCCAGTATTTTCGAATGGTTCTACACAGAATACTGTCTTTAAAATAGTTTTACTTCAAGTTGGCTTGAAGGGTTTTGCAGAGCTTTTGTGTGAAGTAGAGTCCAATTTACTGCAAGGATTGGATGTGCAGACTATTCCAAAAGAAAGAGAAAGAAAGGTTTTTAATCCATCGATGTAATACACTCATATAGAGGAGGTAAACTTTTTATCGTCAGTAATATCGTGATTACTATGAAGCATTAGCTGTTTCGTTCCACAGTAGGCTGCAAATGTGTTTTTAGAGAAATGTTTGAACAGCATTTTTTTCTGCAAATTTTAGTTACTAATCTTTTTAACTTTAAGGCCTGGACCACACAAAAAAGGAAAGTAACTCACTAACTGTAAGTTGTAACTTGTATTGTAACTTAAGCTGCAATACTGTGATTCAGAACTATTCTTCTGGAGAACTATTTATTTATGAACTGACTATTTCTAAACTTCATAGTTGTTGATCAGGAAAACATTACATTTTGAGAGCAGTTTGACATTTTAAATTTATGCACAAAAATGACAAATAGCAAAACAAATTTACAAGGAATTTAGTAAGGTAACATGAGTTTTTTGGCATGTCACTGTTACTGTTAATAACTTAATAGTAATACTCAATATTAATACCGCTAGCACCTATTTGTTAAGGCCAAAAAGAAAAATAAGTCTGTTTCCGGTAACATCGCCGACAAAAATAGGGTCGGTCGTTGGTTTTTTATTTTTTATTTTTTTATAAACACCTTTTTCTTACGTTTTGTTAACGTCTTTTTACGTTTTTACATTTAGTCAAGTTTTGACTAAATGTTTTAACGTAGAGGGGGGAATCGAGACGAGGGTCGTGGTGTATGTGTGTTTGTGTGTCTGTGTGTGTGTGTAGAGCGATTCAGACTAAACTACTGGACCGATCTTTATGAAATTTGACATGAGAGTTCCTGGGTATGAAATCCCCAGACTTTTTTTTCATTTTTTCGATAAATGTCTTTTATGACGTCATATCCGGCTTTTCGTGAAAGTTGAGGCGGCACTGTCACGCTCTCATTTTTCAACCAAATTGGTTGAAATTTTGGTCAAGTAATCTTCGACGAAGCCCGGACTTCGGTATTGCATTTCAGCTTGGTGGCTTAAAAATTAATTAATGACTTTGGTCATTAAAAATCTGAAAATTGTAAAAAAAATATTTTTTTTATAAAACGATCCAAATTTACGTTCATCTTATTCCCCATCATTTTCTGATTCCAAAAACATATACATATGTTATATTTGGATTAAAAACAAGCTCTGAAAATTAAAAATATAAAAATTATTATCAAAATTAAATTGTCCAAATCAATTTAAAAACACTTTCATCTTATTCCTTGTCGGTTCCTGATTCCAAAAACATATAATTATGATATGTTTGGATTAAAAACACGCTCAGAAAGTTAAAACGAAGAGTGGTACAGAAAAGCGTGCTATCCTTCTCAGCGCAAGTACTACCCCGCTCTTCTTGTCAATTTCACTGCCTTTGCCGTGCGCGGTGGACTGACGATGCTACGAGTATACGGTCTTGCTGCGTTGCATTGCGTTCAGTTTCATTCTGTGAGTTCGACAGCTACTTGACTAAATGTTGTATTTTCGCCTTACGCGACTTGTTTTTTTCTTTCTTTATAAACGCTTCCTTAGTTTACTTACAATTATTCAGCACATGTTTTTGACCTAGATATATTGAAACTAAATAAAGTATACTTGACTTCATTTTTTTGTTTTTTGTTTTTGTGCGAAAAGCGAAAAAAAACCTTTAGGGTCGGCGCTTAAAAATAGGGTCGGTCGGGTTACCGAAAACAGACATATTTTTCTTTTTGGCCTAAACTACTCAAATAATTAAATTAAATAATGTCCAATTTTCAATGTAATTTTGTAATCAAGTGTATTATAATTTGTGTGTGCAGGTGATGACCAGTGCCACTCACTACCAGGAGCTTGCTGCCTTATTCTGGATATGGACCCGCCTCTTTCAACATGCAGAACTTTGTGCAGCTGATTTCTTGAGTTATTCAGTGCCAAGGACAATGGAGAGCCACCCATTTCAACGTACACAAGTTTGTGCAGCTGATTTCCTGCCTTATTGGGTTATTCGGTGCCAAGGACAATGGAGACCCACCCATTTCAACGTACACAAGTTTGTGCAGCTGATTTCCTGCCTTATTCTGTGCCAAGGAAATGCCAGATCCACCCCTTCAAATGTGCAGTCAAGCTTGTGCAGCTGTATTTCCTGCCTTATTCTGTGCCAAGGACATGAAATTGAGAGATCCACCCCTTTCCACGGGATAAAAGTTCAAATCTTTCTCTACAAACTGTGACCAAAAGCTTCTTTCTTTACAAGGCGTTACCCGACTCGGTGCCAGTGTTTGAAAACTTCATGTGATTTTGGGAAAATGTAATTTAATGCAACAAAAAGTGCTTTAATGCAATTTGGTGTGCAGAAGGACACTTCAATACATCTCAATACATCTCAATACAGCTCAATACAGCTCTATTCAATACAGCTCTATTCAATACAGCTCAATACAACTCTTGTGTCTGAATGTAGAAGAAACAGATGTTTGTCTTTTGGCTCCTATACACATAATGGCACATGTTTATTCCATCACTTAAAATCAAAGTCCTTTCATAAGAATCACAAGCTTGAATTCTGAAAACACACAGAGCGACTGATAATGTGCAATATGTTGTGCACAAATAGATTATATCATGAAATTAGGTGTTCCGAAAACACTGAAAACACGAAGAGTGACTGATAATGTGCAATATGTTGTACACAAATAGATTATATCATGAAATTAGGTGTTTTAAAAACACTGAAAACACGCAGAGTGACTGATAATGTGCAATATGTTGTACACAAATAGATTATATCATGAAATTAGGTGTTCTGAAAACACTGAAAACATGCAGAGTGACTGATAATGTGCAATATGTTGTACACAAATAGATTATATCATGAAATCAGGTGTTCTGAAAACACGCAGAATGACTGATAATGTGCAATATATGTTGTACACAAATAGACTATATCATGAAATCAGGTGTTCTGAAAACACTGAAAACATGCAGAATATGACTGATAATGTGCAATATGTTGTACACAAGTAGATTATATCATGAAATCAGGTGTTCTGAAAACACTGAAAACAACCAGAGTGGAGGACAATGTTGAAAGTCCTGTACACAAACATCATATCCTAAAATCATTGTTTTCATGAAACACACAGCTCGTATCATGTAGTTTAATTTTCTAAAATTACACACAAGATATTATAGCATTACATGTTTTAAAAGCACAGAGACCGTATCCGTTGTTTCAATGTTTGGAGAACGCATACCATATTATTAAATAAGACTATATTTTCTAAAGTAACATACAGACTTGATCATGTAATTTATTAATGATACGTTCTAAAAACGTGACATGCAAACCGTATCATGACATGTTCTGAAAATAGGCAAATCAAATTATGTTATAAAACGTTTCTTGAAGACACTATACACTGTAGTAAAATGTAACGCACACACCCTAGGCTGTCACAAAATCAAATAATTATTCTCAGAACACACGGATCGTATTATGAAATAACATGTGTGACCAATGGCAATGAGTTTGATGGACAAATGCGGTCGCTACAATGCTGCCTCAATGTTTTTGAAAGTCGGATATGATGTCATCAAACATTCTCATCCACAAAATAAAAACATTTCTTGGTACATATTGGAAGATTGCAATGACACCTTGCAATGGCGCCAAAGCTGCAAGCGATGTAATGATGAAGCACCAAGTTTGCAACCACGCCCTCCATCGATCACTCTCCCAAAACATGTCTCTCACTCTCCTGCCGTCACCTGGCTGCCAGATCTCTCCCCCCTGTCACAAGCGCCTGTTGTATGTAGGAAAGACCGATTGCAAGCGCCTGTGTTGGTGTTTGGGCTTTACTGCCTGTGCGCTATTTGGTTTTTCTCGTGTTTTTCGTAGTTTACGTTGTAAATGTGGGGTTATGCCGTCCCAGTACCATTGTGTCCCAGTACCATTGCGTCCCAAAAAAATGCCGTCTCATTGCGTCCCATTAAGCAATCCCATTGGGTCCCAATACCATTGGGTCCCAGTGCCATTGCGTCCCGTACCATTGCGTCCCAACAAAATTGCGTGTCGATAGGTCCCAAGAAAATTGCATCTCGATACGTCCCATAAAGGAATCCCATTACGTCCCCGTACCATTACGTCCCAACACAATTGTTACTTGAGCAATGCTTGAACGCTGCGGTGGGCAGTGTGTGTGGGTGTGTGTGGGGGGGTGAATGGGGAGGTGAGGTGGGCACAGTGAGGTGTGGGCCGCGGAAGGGGGGACCCGCGGAAGGAGGGATGGGGTACGTGATCATCGTGGTCAGACAAGGGGAGAGAAGGGATGGGTGGGTGTGAACAGTGATTAATGATGTCCGAGACAGAGATAAATAAATAAATAAATAGACAAACACATTGATTTATGAGATATTTCGTTGGTCAGACAATTTTTAATTCATTATATTTTATAATCTGATGAAAGATGACAGGTCCCTTTTTTAAGCAAGACCTTTAATTCAAGAGTCAAAATTTATTTTGATTTTAAGTGACACGTAAAAAATAACATATTGTAACAAGTATTATGACCCCTTTTTTTCCTTCATGATTTTTCATAAAGAAGAAATGTACTGTCTGATTGTGCAGTTTCCAATAATTATTCGTGTTTGTCAATTATTGTTCTCCAGTCACAGAGAGAGAGAGAGAGAGAGAGAGAGAGAGAGAGAGAGAGAGAGAGAGAGAGAGAGAGACAAGACAAGACAAGACAAGACAAGACAAGACAAGACAAGACAAGACAAACGCTTTATTAATGAGGGTAATGGCATAAGCAAACAGGTGGGTTTTTTACATCCAGCCCTCGCCCATGGGAGGGTTTCTTTTTTCTTTCTTTTTTTATTTGGTGTTTAACGTCGTTTTCAACCGTTCAAGGTTATATCGCGACGGGGAAAGAGCCACTTGTTAATTGTTTCTTGTTCACAAAAGCACTAATAACAAAAATTGCTCCAGGGGCTTGCAACGTAGTACAATATATGACCTTTCTGGGAGAATGCAAGTTTCCAGTACAAAGGACTTAACATTTCTTACATACTGCTTGACTAAAATCTTTACAAACATTGACTATATTCTATACAAGAAACACTTAACAAGGGAAGGTAAAATGAGAAACAGAATCCGTTAGTCGCCTCTTACTAACCCGCGGGGGGTAGGGTTTCATCTAATGACAATACGTTTAAAAAATGTTAGAATATGAATCAAAGAAGTAATAACAAGCAAACAACCGAACAAACAAACGATTAACAGACTAGACAAACAAACAACAAGTCGCGTAAGACGAAATTACTACATTTAGTCAAGCTGTCGAACTCAGTCACGGAATGAAACTGAACGCACTGTATTTGTTCACCAAGACAGTACAGCTTCGTCAATCCCCGCGTGAAGGAAATCGCTCACCTTCCACGTGCAAAACGTAATGATATTGACACGCCAGATAAGCGCGGTAGTGTATTGTGCTAAGCAGGAAAGCGCGCTTTTCTGTATTCTTGTTAACTTTTGGCTGAGCTTGTTTTGAATACAACCTATCATATCTATATGTTTGTGGAAATCATTTTTGGATCGATTTCTTACATTTTAATTGTAAGACTAATTATTCTATTTTCGTTAATTGTGATCACATTTTAAGACTAAACATGACATATGTATTATATTTTTAGATTCAGAATGTGATGAAGAATACGATGCAATCAATTTTAAATCTGTTTGCGAAAAATCGATTTTAATGACAACTTTAATAAGCAAACTCATTAATTAAATTTTAAGCTTCCAAGCTGAAATGCAATACCAAAGTCCGGGCTTCGTCGAAGATTACTTGACCAAAATGTCAACCAATTTGGTTGAAAAATGAGAGCGTGACAGTGCCGCCTCAACTTTCACGAAAAGCCGGATATGACGTCATCAAAGACATTTATCAAAAAAAGGAAAAAAACATCTGGGGATATCATACCCAGGAACTCTCATGTAAAATTTCATAAAGATCGGTCGAGTAGTTTACTCTGAATCGCTCTACACACACACACACACACACACACACACACACACACACACACACACACACACACACACACACACACACACACACACACACACACACACACACACATACACCACGACCCTCGTCTCGATTCTCCCTCTATGTTAAAACATTTAGTCAAAACTTGACTAAATGTAACAAGTCGCGTAAGGCGAAAATACAACATTTAGTCAAGCTCAGTCGAACTCACAGAAAGAAACTGAACGCATTGCATTTTTTTTTCCGTAAGACCGTACACTAGCGGTGCGCACCCGGAAGCTATCGATACATTTTTTCGGTCAATGTCCGTCCACAAGTTTGTCCGACAACACCGGTACACATCTTTTTATTTTATTTAATAAATTTTGTGTAATCCGAAAACGATTTGTAATAAATGTATTACAAAACGCATTTTTATTACAAAACGTGTCGCTACACTGCTACAGTAACATCTCAGAAATTAAATTCACTAGTATTGGGACCTAATGGTACGGGGACGCAATGGCACGTAATTGTATTGGGACCTAATGGTACTGGGACGCAATGGTACTGGGACCCAATGGTATTGGGACGCAATGGTACTGGGACGCAATGGTACTGGGACGTAATGGTACTGGGACGTAATGGTACTGGGACGTAATGGTATTGGGAAGTATTGACATGTAGCCGTAAATGTTTGTGAACTGTGTTCATTTGATGAATTTAGAAACTGGGGAATAATACTTCATTCGGGGAAGGCTTGCGTTCCAAGCAGCGAATATCCAGCTACAGCAGCTGTAGGTCCGGTTTCAGAGATCGGACTGGGGAAGGGCATAATGCTTTGTCTTGTACATGCGGCCGAGATGCGCGCCTGTCGTTAAACCTGAAAACTGAAACAACCAAGTTCTGGTGTCTACTTTAACCGGAAGATGACATTTCACCTACATCTACATCTTCATTTACGTCTGCGCAGTCTTCTGCTTCACCTTTATAACTGTCCTACTACCGTCATTCTATCGTCATTCTATCGTCTACGTCTACATCATCGGGATTTCTATCTACGGCTGGACTCAGTTGGTTATTAATTTTGAGTATTACCCTTATTACCTAGCTCGATAAATAAGCCATTTACTCCAGCAGGTCATTAACTTAAAAGTGTGTGTGTGCGTATGTGTTATAAATATGTTTATAAGTGAACAATAATATTTCCTCTTATACTACAATTTGTGTTTGTGGAACTTTATTATGCAAGATTCTTATTGAGTCGGTGGTTGACTGGCTGCGCGCGTGTGCGATGCATGTGTGTGTGACACACTCCACCCCCCCTCCCATCCCCTCCATCGATCACTCTACAAAAACATGTCTCTCACTCTCCTGCCGTCACCTGGCTGCCAGATCTCCTCTCCCCCCCCCCCCCCCCCCATCCCCTCCATCGATCACTCTACAAAAACAAAGTCATGTCTCTCACTCTCCTGCCGTCACCTGACTGCCAGATCTCCTCCCCCCCCCATCCCCTCCATCAATCACTCTACAAAAACATGTCTCTCACTCTCCTGTCGTCACCTGGCTGCCAGATCTCCCCAACCCATCCCCTCCATCAATTACTCTACAAAAACATGTCTCTCACTCTCCTGTCGTCACCTGGCTGCCAGATCTCCCCAACCCATCCCCTCCTGTCATCCCCCCCCCCCCCCCCTTTCACCGCGTAACTCAATCTGAACTGACACACGTCTCAGAAAACTGTGAACAAGTTGCAAAAAACTAAATCAGGCGGAATACGATCACGGGAGTCTAGGGGTCTGTCACAAAGTCTGCACGCGAAATATCATCCCTAATTATGTTGTATTCTTACGATTATCCGGGGAGTAAGTGTTTAATAAATGAGAGGGGGGGCGGGGGGAGGGGGGATGTGTGTCTGTCGCCATTGCACAAATTCTTTACCGACATGCACCGCGCGTACACCTGACCGCGACATCATACACTAACGTTCGTGCAGGTACCTTTCCGTCGGCTCTCGGTCTCTAATTCAAAAACATTTGTCTCTATTTTAACAAAGAATCGTGCAACCATTTCCAAACACACTAATCCCAAAACACATTTCTTTTTGAATCAAATCTTTTTATTGAAAGAAAAGCAAAAGTGTTTTCCTTGCGTTGTCGGTTTCACGGCCTCTAAAATGCACTAACATGAGAGAGCCATGCTGTTTCTTAAAATTGAATATAAATCGCAGCAAATTTCAAAATGTAACTGCCATCTTCACAATGACACAGGCTGTGTATGACGATGTTCCGCACTCAAAGCACTTTATAAAGTGTGGATTTTGGCAACGCCAAGGTGGCTTTGACCCCGCCTCCTGCGGGCAAGTGTCTTACTCTGGAAACCGTGGCATGTCTTACTTTGGTTGTGTGACGTCAGTGCTATGTCTTCCTCTGGAAACTGGGGCATGTCTTACTTTGGCTGTGTGACGTCAGTGCTATGTCTTCCTCTGGAAACTGTGGCATGTCTTACTTTGGCTGTGTGACGTCAGTGATGTGTCTTACTATGGACTCAGTGAAGATTAACGTCCGTGCTGTGTCTTATTAGGGAGTCAGTGCAGTGTGACGTCAGTGCTGTGTCTTACAAGGGAGTCAGTGCGGTGTGACGTCAGTGCTGTGTCTTACTAGGGAGTCAGTGCAGTGTGACGTCAGTGCTGTGTCTTACTAGGGAGTCAGTGCAGTGTGACGTCAGTGCTGTGTCTTGCTAGCTATGGAGTCAGTGGCATGTCTTACTTTGGCTGTGTGACGTCAGTGCTGTGCTGTGTCTTACTATGAACACAGTGCAGAGTGACGTCAGTGCTGTGTCTTACTATGGACACAGTGCAGAGTGACGTCAGTGCTGTGTCTTACTATGGACACAGTGGAGAGTGACGTCAGTGCTGTGTCTTACTATGGACACAGTGCAGAGTGACGTCAGTGCTGTGTCTTACTATGGACACAGTGCAGAGTGACGTCAGTGCTGTGTCTTACTATGGACACAGTGCAGAGTGACGTCAGTGCTGTGTCTTACTATGGACACAGTGCAGAGTGACGTCAGTGCTGTCTTACTATGGACACAGTGCAAAGTGACGTCAGTGCTGTGTCTTACTAAGGAGTCAGTGGCATGTCTTACTTTGGAGTCTGTGGAGAGTGACGTCAGTGCTGTGTCTTACTATTGAGTCAGTGGCATGTATTACTTTGGCAGTGTGACGTCAGTGCTGTGTCTTACTATGGAGTCAGTGGCATGTCTTACTTTGGCAGTGTGACGTCAGTGCTGTCTTACTATGAAGTCTGTGCAGAGTGACGTCAGTGATGTGTGTTACTATGGAGTCAGTGCCATGTCTTACTTTGGCAGTGAGACGTCAGTGCTGTGTCTTACGATGGAGTCAGTGGCATGTCTTACTTCGGCAATGTAAAGTCAGTGACCCGACCTCAACAAGGGGTCAGTGTCGTACTCTGAAGTCAGTCTTATCCTGAATTTACTGTGTGTCTGACCCTGATGTCAAGATGTGTCTGACGCTATGCTGCTGTGTGTTTTACCCTGACGTCAATGTGTTTCTTACCCTGGTGTCAATGTGTCTTATTCTGGTGTCAGTGTCTTACCCAGTAGTCAGTGTGTCTTGCCCTGACGCCAGTGTGCGTCTTACCCCGGTGTCAGTGTGCTTCTTACCCTGAAGTCTATACCGACGGTTGAAATGAAGCTGCCAGAGAGAAATGTTCCGTCTTTGAAGCGAACAAGCAGACACGTCTTGCCAACACCACTGTCCCCTATCAGCATCACCTGCACGACAGACATCACAATGTTAGCAATGCTATGATACACAGCACACTGTTAGCAATGCTATGACACACAGCACACTGTTAGCAATGCTATGACAAACAGCACACTGTTAACAATGCTATGACACACAGCACACTGTTAGCAATGCTATGACAAACAGCACACTGTTAACAATGCTATGACACACAGCACACTGTTAGCAATGCTATGACAAACAGCACACTGTTAACAATGCTATGACACACAGCACACTGTTAGCAATGCAGATAACAGCTTAAATTCATGATGAGAGAACGGTGTTGAGACATAATGTAGTGAGGTATGCAGATAACAGCTTAAAGTCAAGGTGAGAGAACGGTGTTGAGACATAATGTAGTGAGGTATGCAGATAACTGCTTAAAGTCAAGGTGAGAGAACGGTGTTGAGACATAATGTAGTGAGATATGCAGATAACAGCTTAAAGTCATGATGAGAGAACGGTGTTGAGACATAATGTAGTGAGGTATGCAGATAACAGCTTAAAGTCATGATGAGAGAACGGTGTTGAGACATAATGTAGTGAGGTATGCAGAAAACAGCTTAAAGTCAAGGTGAGAGAACGGTGTTGAGACATAATGTAGTGAGGTATGCAGATAACAGCTTAAAGTCAAGGTGAGAGAACGGTGTTGAGACATAATGTAGTGAGGTATGCAGAAAACAGCTTAAAGTCAAGGTGAGAGAACGGTGTTGAGACATAATGTAGTGAGGTATGCAGATAACTGCTTAAAGTCATGATGAGAGAACGGTGTTGAGACATAATGTAGTGAGGTATGCAGATAACAGCCTAAAGTCATGATGAGAGAACGGTGTTGAGACATAATGTAGTGAGGTATGCAGATAACAGCTTAAAGTCATGATGAGAGAACGGTGTTGAGACATAATGTAGTGAGGTATGCAGATAACTGCTTAAAGTCAAGGTGAGAGAACGGTGTTGAGACATAATGTAGTGAGGTATGCAGATAACAGCTTAAAGTCATGATGAGAGAACGGTGTTGAGACATAATGTAGTGAGGTATGCAGAAAACAGCTTAAAGTCATGATGAGAGAACGGTGTTGAGACTTAATGTAGTGAGGTATGCAGATAACAGCTTAAAGTCATGATGAGAGAACGGTGTTGAGACTAAATGTAGTGAGGTATGCAGAAAACAGCTTAAAGTCAAGGTGAGAGAACGGTGTTGAGACATAATTTAGTGAGGTATGCAGATAACAGCTTAAAGTCAAGGTGAGAGAACGGTGTTGAGACATAATGTAGTGAGGTATGCAGATAACAGCTTAAAGTCATGATGAGAGAACGGTGTTGAGACATAATGTAGTGAGGTATGCAGAAAAAAGCTTAAAGTCATGATGAGAGAACGGTGTTGAGACATAATGTAGTGAGGTATGCAGATAACAGCTTACAGCCATGATGAGAGAACGGTGTTGAGACATAATGTAGTCAGGTATGCAGATAACAGCTTAAAGTCATGATGAGAGAACGGTGTTGAGACATAATGTAGTGAGGTATGCAGATAACTGCTTAAAGTCAAGGTGAGAGAACGGTGTTGAGACATAATGTAGTGAGATATGCAGATAACAGCTTAAAGTCATGATGAGAGAACGGTGTTGAGACATAATGTAGTGAGGTATGCAGAAAACAGCTTAAAGTCAAGGTGAGAGAACGGTGTTGAGACATAATGTAGTGATGTATGCATATAACAGCTTAAAGTCAAGGTGAGAGAACGGTGTTGAGACATAATGTAGTGAGGTATGCAGATAACAGCTTAAAGTCATGATGAGAGAACGGTGTTGAGACATAATGTAGTGAGGTATGCAGATAACAGCTTAAAGTCATGGTGAGAGAACGGTGTTCAGACATAATGTAGTGAGGTATGCAGATAACAGCTTAAAGTCAAGGTGAGAGAACGGTGTTGAGACATAATGTAGTGAGGTATGCAGATAACAGCTTAAAGTCAAGGTGAGAGAACGGTGTTGAGACACGGGGTCAGTGTTCTGTAGTGTTCTGTATTGTTTCAGTAGTGTTGATTTTGTTTTGCATGATTATATACTATTATTCTACTCTCTTAGACAATATGTGATAACCGGCAAGGTGCTGACTTTCGTTTGTGCATTGTTGATGGTGAATGCATGTTAATTTATTTTTAACATACTTACTTATGTGATAACCAATGTGCTGTATTTTCTCAGTTTTGCTGATGTTATACGCTTCTATCTATATATATATATACGACTTGTGTCTGTCTGTCTGTGTATCTGTGTGTGTGTCTGTGTGTCTGTCTGTGTATCTGTGTGTGTGTCTGTGTATCTGTGTATTCGCCATGCACGGCCAAAGTTCTCGATGGATCTGCTTCAAATTTGGTGGGCTTATTCAGAGAGACCCCGGACACAACCTCATCGATGAGATATTTCAACACGTGCTCTCAGCGCGCAGCGCTGAACCGATTTTGGTTCCACCTCAGCTACCCGGGCCCCCATACCGACACACCAAAGCCGCTACACCACATCACAACGCCAAAGTTCTCGCTGGATCTTTTTCAAATTTGGACACCGTATTCAGCTACACCCCGGACACAATATCATCGATGAGATATTTCAACACGTGCTCTCAGCGCGCAGCGCTGAACTGATTTTGGTTTTTGTGTTCATTTCACCATTATAAGTAACTCTTCCTTATCTTCTCCAGTGTTTGGCGTTTATCTCCCTTCCTTCGTGTGGCTTTCCCGTTTGTAAGTTACTATTACTATTTTTAGAATGTCACTGCGCTGTCCACTGCGCTGTCCACAACGCTTCCCTTGCACCCGTAAGTTGTTCTTACTGTCAAAGTGAAAAGGTCGAATCAATTTATAGCCACGCGAAAAATACACTCTCACCTATCTCTATATATTTATAGATACAGATATATGCATATATATATACGGCTTCTCTGTGTATGTGTGTGTTTGTGTGTGTGTGTGTGGGCAAAAACCTGTGTATTGTAGAGTTCTGTTTGTGATGTGGTCTAGCGGCTTTTGTCTGTCTGTATGTTCTGGCATTTGAGAAGCCACAGCAGATAATATAGGGCTAAGAAATAAGCTCTAAAATTCTCAATCCCGTTTGACAGGACTTCGCCTTCAAAGGTGATTGTGGTGAACCGCCACGCTGTCTGTCTCTGTCTCGCGATTCACCCCGGCGAAGCGGGTATTCATTCTAGTGGTACATATATTTACTCATTTTCCTTAAATAACATGTGATAACATTACTTCATAGCTAAGCACATGATTTTACCTATGGCACAACACAAATCTCTAGCCTTCCTCTCTGAGATGCGTTTGAAGACAGACTGTTAAAAGAGAATAAATGTATGTACATAATTATGATAGAATATTGATGTATGAATTGAAGAAATGTATAAGAACACAAGAATGTATGAATGACAAAGAACAAATGTTTATTTTTGAATGTTTTATGTATGTTTTATTACGGACACAAAAGCTCAGCAATGCAATTTCTCTTTTAGAGATTAATAAAGTTTATTGTATTGTATTGTATTGTATTGTATTGTATTGTATTGTATTGCATAATGCAGTGAGGTATGCAGATAACAGCTTAAATTCATGATGAGAGAACGGTGTTGAGACATAATGTAGTGAGGTATGCAGATAACAGCTTAAAGTCATGATGAGAGAACGGTGTTGAGACATAATGCAGTGAGGTATGCAGATAACAGCTTAAAGTCAAGGTGAGAGAACGGTGTTGAGACATAATGTAGTGATGTATGCATATAACAGCTCAAAGTCATGATGAGAGAACGGTGTTGAGACATAATGTAGTGAGGTATGCAGATAACAGCTTAAAGTCAAGGTGAGAGAACGGTGTTGAGACATAATGTAGTGAGGTATGCAGATAACAGCTTAAAGTCAAGGTGAGAGAACGGTGTTGAGACATAATGTAGTGAGGTATGCAGATAACTGCTTAAAGTCAAGGTGAGAGAACGGTGTTGAGACATAATGTAGTGAGGTATGCAGATAACAGCTTAAAGTCAAGGTGAGAGAACGGTGTTGAGACATAATGTAGTGAGGTATGCAGAAAACAGCTTAAAGTCAAGGTGAGAGAACGGTGTTGAGACATAATGTAGTGAGGTATGCAGAAAACAGCTTAAAGTCAAGGTGAGAGAACGGTGTTGAGACATAATTTAGTGAGGTATGCAGATAACAGCTTAAAGTCAAGGTGAGAGAACGGTGTTGAGACATAATGTAGTGAGGTATGCAGATAACAGCTTAAAGTCAAGGTGAGAGAACGGTGTTGAGACATAATGTAGTGAGGTATGCAGATAACAGCTTAAAGTCAAGGTGAGAGAACGGTGTTGAGACATAATGTAGTGAGGTATGCAACAAGACCGCCATTTGTGCTGAAATAAAAGCATTGCGCCCGTATTTTATTGTTGTTCTCCATATTTTGTTTACCCTCTCTCTCTCTCTCTCTCTCTCTCTCTCTCTCTCTCTCTCTCTCTCTCTCTCTCTCTCTCTCTCTCTCTCTCTCTCTCTCTCTTTCTCTCTCTCTCGCCCCTGTCCGCAAATTCGCCCAACCAGTCATCAGCAGTTTGCGGTCCCTCCCCCCGGACCCCCACCTGTCTACAGTCAGTCAGCTGACCGTGTCCAACCGCCGCACCTGTCGTCACAGCTCAGTGCAAATGCAGTTCAACTGCTGAATTTAATTTCAACTCAGCTGATGTGTTAAAAGCTTAAAACTGAAGGCTGTGTGGGTTAGGCGACCTTCGGACTGGATGGAATATTTCAGTTTTTTCAACAGTATTGAGCGTTGTATCTGCTCCGTGCATAGTCACAAACAGCATCAAATGCAGCAACTAGTATGTGTGTGTGTGTGTGTGTGTGTGTATGTGTGTGTGTGTGTGTGTGTGTGTGTGTGTGTGTGTGTCTGTGTGTGTCTGTGTGTGTGTCTGTGCGCGAGTGTAGAACAAGAACAAGAACAAGAACAAATGTTTATTGTCCTCAAACCAAAAAGGTTATTGACACATTGCTATGAATTCTAAAGCATTCTGCGACAAACCTTCCGAGACATATTTGAACATCTTTGTCCATAAATATTTCACTTGGTTTATAATTAATATAATCTACATCAATATTAGTCACGTCTTTTTAAAACTTTTCTCTACTTTCATGGAATTTTACGCATTCATCCAGAAGATGATATTCATCTTCAACAATGTTACATATCATACACAAACGATTTTCTCTTTGGATGTTATGATGTCTTCCAGTTTCTATTTTTAGATTGTGACTACTGGTTCTTAATCGACTTAAAGCTGTCCTGTGATTTCGATTTTCTATCATTGTCAGATATGACTGAATTTCATATGTATCACATATATTTGAATAGAATCTTAATCTTGCACTTCCTTTTGATTTAGCTTTATTCCAAAAACGTATGTATTCACTTTGTAATTTCATTTGTATGGCAAATTGTAACTTTCTCGTATCAAAAGTAGATTGATTTTGCCAAACATGATTAAAGCCAAGTCTTGAAAGTGAACTTTTAATGAATATGAGCCAAGAATCTTCTTTAAGGTTATTAAACATGTCATCATATACTTGATGAACAAATGAATCTCGTTTAGATTGTAAAATATGAGTCCAATAGGAAATGGTTTGTGTTAACATTCTTAGTGCTAATGGGAATCTACCTAATTCTGCCAGCACTGGTATACACATGGTTTTTCTGTGTACACCTAGCAGACAACGACAAAATTTTATATGGATGTCTTCACTCGTAGAATTTCTTGAAAAACATGATTCAAAAAACTTCTCGATGTTATCGATTGATTTGTTGGAATAATTGTATGTGTATGTGTGTGTGTGTATGTGTGTGTGTGTGTGTGTGTGTGTGTGTGTGTATGTGTGTGTGTGAGCGCGATCGCCGGGTCACCTTGGACAAACATTATTTGGTTCAATTTTCTTAGTAGTGTTATACAGCTTAGAGCTTGTGTTACGCTTAAAATCTGTCGATAAAGTTCGAAGCGTTTTTGCACCTTGTGCAGTGACTATACCTGTGTTTTTGGCTCACGTAAGTGTAGCCTATGCGATAGTAACTTTGTCTGTCTGTGCGTTTGTGCGTGTGTGTGTGTGTGTGTGTGTTTGTGCGTGTGTATGTCTGTGGTAGAAACTTTAACATTTCGTCATTTGAACACGTCACATTATGGCGTAAGAGGGTTAGACGTCACGCGAAGGAATTACTGAAAGTCTCGGTTTTGAGCGGGCCGAGACTAGTTGGAAGGCAAGAGTTATCTTTTTCGTTTCATGTCTTGGCGTCTCAAATCTTATTAGTCAGAAAGCGCATGCACGTAGTCTCGACCAGCGCGTGGTGTGCTTCTTTCTGAGTACTTTACGTCACAAATTGTACTTTACGTACTTGATGATGACGTAAGTTAATTGTATGTGTTCTATTTCGTTGACTGAGCACGGCCGGGACCAGTTGGCGTGAGCGCTGGGATTTCGAGTTTTATTCGACATGTCAATGCATCGCAGTATGAAATAATACAGGTAGGAGGTTAGTTCTTGTACTTTGGGTCAACCAAAGTCGATAAATGCATTCTTCACTGTGGTATTGAGTCTGATTTCGTCGTCCATCTTGAATCGAAAAGCACTCTTCTTACAAAAAAAGCCAACTTCGTTGCGAGCTACGGCGAAGCTTCGCATGTCAAAACTTGAGAAGCGATGTTGGGGTAGTGAGTTTGTGTTACTGTGTTTGTCTATTTCTTAAGTGAACCTTGAAGGCTTCGCCTCTTGTTAATTGTGCCTTGTGTTGTACTCGGACTGCCTGTCTGTGTGACGTGACGTTGACGCTGAGGAAAGAGTGTGTTTCTTTTCCCTTCGGTTCTAGCACTTCTCCATATCGTCTGACCTGCCAGTGACACGTCGTAGCACATTGTTTAGAACTCTATTGTGTAATTCGTAGACGACAAGGACTTTGCCTTTTCTGGCTAATCTTGAACATTCACTCTACAACGTCCAATGTGTGCGGATTGTGTCTGCTTCTGCGTGTACTCTTAACATTTATAAGCATGTCGGCACTAGCTCCAGCCGCTGGACTGAATATCGGACACTTAAGCATTTATCATCTCTTGAACAAAATTCCTGATCTCTGCGTGTTATTAAATCAACATTCTCCCATAACCCATTTGTTTGGGATTTCAGAGACTAGGCTGGACTCGCGCATCTGTGATGATATGTTGCGGATTCCTCATTATTCTGTAATCCGACGTGACAGTATGGAAGTACAACATACTGGTCTTGCTGTTTATGTCCATGATTTCATAGCAAAGTTTGTTAAGCGCAGGGCTGATCTGGAAGTGAACAGTATCGAATGCCTTTGGCTCGAAATTTCGTATAAGAATTCGAATTCTTTTCTCCTCGGCTTTGTATATAGAAATCCCGCATCCCATTCAGCTTGGTCTGACGATTTTATTGATTTGATGAATAACATCAAATGTAATAATCGTAATGTTTTGTTACTTGGTGATTTTAACATAGACTTGCATAAAACCCAGACAGCCTAGCGCTCAGTTACATCTCTCATTGGATTCCATCAACTTGTGAACACCTCAACCAGATTGACTGATACAACATCAACGTTGATTGACCACATTTACACTAATAATACCTCCATGGTGTCAAACGTGAAAACTGTACCTTCAAGCATCAGTGACCATTGTTCAATATTTTGTTCTTGGTCGTTCAAGTTACCTAAGCCGGTGCACAAGGGCCATACAACTATTGAATATAGAAGCTTTAAAACGTTTGATGAAACCAAATTCTTCTTTGATCTCAGTTTAGTACCATGTTCCTCTGTGTTTAATCATGTTGTTGCTGACGAAGCGTTGGGCGCCCTTATTGATATATTTTATTCTATAGTGGATAAGCATGCCCCACTACGTCACCACAGAGTGAAATATCCATCTCTTCCCCCATGGTTGACGGAACAGATTATAGAAGCCATGTCCCTGCGTGATTTTTACAAAGCAAACAACATGAAGTCTGATTTTAAGAAACAAAGGAATAAAGTGACAGAATTAACACGTCAAGCAAAAGCAAATTATTTTAATACATTAATCGAGGACAAGAAAGATGTTGCAACTGTTTGGCGTGCTGTTAATAACATATTAGGTAAATCTAAACAGAACTCAAATCGGTCTGCCACAACCATCTCCCCTGAAGATTTTAATAACCATTTTTTGTCCCTTGCCAATAGGCTAAATGAATCTGCAAAATGCGACAGTCCTGATTCTGACATTGAAGTCTCTTTCTCAAAATTACATGAATTTTGTAATCAGAAATGTAAACCAGACAATTTTTTTTACTATTCCAGACATGGCAGTGCATGAAGTAGGGAAGGTGCTAAAAGGCCTTGAGAATAAAAAGTCCATGGGTTCTGATAAGATTCCTCCTTACTTGGCCAAATTAGCTCTACCATATATTGTGGAGCCACTCACCTATGTGTATAATCTCTGCATAAAGCAAAATACTGTACCTAGTTTGTTTAAAAGAGCAAAAGTATTTCCACTCCATAAAGGCGGAAATGTATCCGACCCAAATAACTTTAGACCCATTTCCTTATTACCCATTTTATCCAAACCATTGGAAAAAACATATTCACAAACATTTGCTCGCGTACATAGAAAGCAGAAACCTTTTCCATCAATTTCAGTCTGGTTTTCGAACAAATCACTCTTGTCACAGCGCCCTTACCACGCTATGCGACACCTGGTTATCTGCAACAAACCGATCTGAAATCAGTGGTGCTGTGTTTCTCGACTTTAAAAAAAAGCGTTTGATCTTGTTGATCATTCAATTCTATTGAAGAAATTACAGTTGTATGTCAGAAACAGTTCAGTGTGTAACTTCTTTGCTTCCTATTTACATGACAGATCTCAATATATGCCCTAAACTGTAAAATATCTACTGAGGAGACTGTGAAATGCGGGTTGCCTCAAGGGTCAGTGCTTGGGCCGATCTTGTTCTGTCTGTATATCAATGATCTGCCACTGCACATTTCTGATAGTAATGTAAGAAGTGATTTTTTTGCTGACGATTCTTCTCTTCATGCAAGTGGAAAGTCTGTTCCAGTAATAGAGTCCTCCCTTCAAACAGCTTTAAATGATGTGAATAACTGGTGTAATGCTATGCTTGTCCATCCAATAAAAACTAAAAGTATGGTAATTGCAACCAGACAAAAACACCAGATTTCTCCACTCAAACTAAATCTTACTATTGGTACGCAATCAATTGAACAAGTTCAACAGCATCGCGTTTTAGGGGTAATTATTGATTGTGAATTCAAGTGGCAGGCACAATTACAGCATTATTTGCAAGAAAGTAGCCAAGAACGTTTTCCTCCTATCCAAGTTAAAGCAATTTACGGACAGAAGGACTCTGGAAATGTTCCACCATGCTCATGTAATGCCTCACATTAATTATGTTTCGACGCTCTGGGATGGCAGCAGTGATGTCCACTTGAAAAAGTTAGACTCTCTCTATCGTCGCTCGGCCAAACTCATCGTAAAGGATGCTTCAACAGATATGAAATTAAAAATGCTGAACTTTCTTCCACTGGAAAAGCATCTCAAGTTAAACAAAGCCATTTTCATGCATAAATTGTATTACGGTAAAGTTTGTTTGTTTGTTTATTTGTTGCTTAACGTCCAGCCGACTACGCAGAGCCATATCAGGACGAGGAAGGGGGGGATGAAGGGGGCCACTTGTCAAGCGATTCCTGTTTACAAATGCACTAACCCATTACTTGTGTCCCAGCAGGCTTTAGTAAAACTAAATTAATACCTACTGGAAGATTACCAGTTTCCAGTATGTTAAAATAGGCTTAACCTATCTACTGCTGGACTTACATCAGAACACTAACAGATTAAACTATACATGAATCGCGAGACAAGCGGCAAGAGAAGAGATTTTTGGAAAAAATACAGGTGAATGAGCAAGAAGGCAGAAAAAAGAAAAGAATTCATGAAGAAAAAGAGAGCATGACAGGAAAGAGGAACCAAAAATCTACCTAACAGCAAACTAGAAAGCTCCTGCGGTTCCAAAAACAGGAGGGGCCTTTAATTTCATAACCGCAGTGCCCCACTGCGGGATTACGGTAAAGTGCCGATTTACATTACATCATTATTTAACAAAGCTACCCACAGATATGGGTCGGTCAACTTGGTTTAAACAATGTTTTATTAAATCAAACATGATACAAAAATACAACGATAAACAATAGGGACACGAACTCAAGCAAACGCTTATATTACGCGCCCTACGTAGTAGGAAAATAACGCAAATATGATGTCGGACAAGCATTACTTATCAATTGTTGAACTATCTACAAGAAGAGCATAGTTAAAGTAAATCAGAAAGAATAAGAAAAAGCTAGCAGGAGGAAGAGGGGGGAGGGTGGAGGAGGGAGGAGAAAACGGTAGGTACATATAAAAGATGAAGTTGGCAGCGCATACAAATAAGAATATACATAGTACATTACAAACCATAGTCCTGTGGCAAGTAAGCAGTAGCTCGCTAAATATACATTTGAAAAATGCATATAAAATAAGGTTTGTTGGCATGAATATGGGTACTGAGTCAAATCAACAGAAACGACCAGATTCATGGATAAACGATTGGACACTTTCAAAAACAAGCTTGTTGGTGCAAAGAGAAAGGTTTTCGCTACCATTTAACAATATTTCAACATGTCTGTAATTAACAGGAAGTGCGTTTATTGTAGACAGGCGAGCATCTACGTACAAAGGACAATGTGTCAAATAATGGTCAGCTGTTTCGTTCGGGTAGCCGCAAGCGCACTGTGGGTTTCCCTGTAGGTGGCGTTTACACAGGTCAGAATTCAAATTACTCATGTTTAGGCGCATTCTGCAGTGGTGGATCTCTTCCAGTCTTTTACCACAGTAATAATAGGCAGGTACGTTATAATCAGGAGTAGATAAATAGCGTTTGAAATCGCTGATTGAGTTAGTTGTTTTGATGTTGTCTGGCAAGGTGTTCCACAGGACAGTAGTAGATGGTATAAAAGATCGACGGTATAATTCAGTTTTGCACATGGGGACTCTTCTTTCTAATGGTCTTCTATGATGGTAGGGGTTAACATCAGAAGTTAAAGGTGGCAAGAGATCTGATAAGTAATGAGGGCATTTGCCATATACCATCTTGTAATATAAAATCAGTTTGTGTCTGCTCCGTCTTTCTTTTAGGTTACAAAATCCGCTTTCTTTATACAGTTTTTCGTGGCTGGTGCCGCGCACACCACCGATTATAGTCCGAATGGCTTCCAAATGTAGTTTTTCGAGTGCAGTTGACCAGTACTCTGTGCAGTTGTCCCATATGATGTCTGCGTAGTCAAAATGTGGAAGAACAAAAGATTTATACATAGTTTCCAGACTTTTACGATTTAATCTATATTTATAATATCTTAAACAATTAGTTAATAAGGTGACCTTTTTTATGATGCTTCTCACTTGGAAGTCCCATTACAATCATTCTGCAAGATTACGCCAAGGTGTTTATGTTGGTTCACGTTTTCCAAAACAATATTATTAAAAATGATTGGTTCGGTTGGTATATTATCACGTTTTATGTCTAACAGTTCCGTTTTTGCTTAGTTAAATTTAACTTTCCACTGTTTTGCCCAGGTATTAATTTTATATAGGTCTGCGTTCAAAATCTGTGCTCGTCTAGTTGGATCTTCTAAGGACATAGACATGCTCGTGTCATCAGCAAACAACTTTATAACAGATTCAGTATCATTCACAATGTCGTTAATATATATCAGGAATAGCAAGGGGCCTAGAACAGAACCTTGTGGAACACCTGCCGGGATACATTTTAATGCAGACTTAGCACCCTTAATAACAACCGCCTGGTGGCGATTTGTTAAATAATCGTGAAACCATTTCAACAATTGTCCTCTAATTCCTACTAGTTCCAGTTTATATAATAACCCTTTGTGCCAGACTTTTTCAAATGCCTTTGACACATCACAAAAAACAGCTTGAGTGGTAATTCCCATATCGTAAGTTAAACAAAACTCGTCATAAATAGAAGCCAGTTGACAACTGGTAGAGTCACCAGGAATAAATCCTGACTGTGCCGGTGTTAATATATCATTTCGCTGTAAAAAGGTGTAAACATGGCTGTGGACACAGCGCTCCATTACCTTCCCAACACAACTTAATAATGAAATTGGTCGATAATTGTTACAACAATCTGCTGGGCCGGCTTTGTAAATAGGAGTGACATGAGCCGTCTTCCACAAACTAGGATATATACCTTACTCTAAGGCTTCTATTAAACAAATATGTCAGGGGTTCTGCTATGGCGTCAACAGCAGCAACTAGAAGTCTGTTGTGAATGAGATCCGGACCAGTGGCTTTACCTTTATCAAGGGCTTTAATAACCTCTTTAACCTCGTCGACTGTAAGATAAATCTCATTAAGTTCGCTGTCGAAAAAATCAGCTTGAGGCAAATTGTCGTCTGGCGTTTTAAGAACGGAATTTTGTATGAAAAAATTGTTCAGAACGTTAGCTTTTTCCTGGTTTGACTGGTAAATCTTGCCTTCAAAATTAATCGGAGGAATTTCATCAACACCAAGTCCTTTCTTGTCCATAAATGACTTTACCAACTGCCACCACTTTTTAGTACCAAAGGAACCTTGGTCGGAAATGCGTTCGTCTAACTCTATATAAAATTGCTGGACTCTGTCTCGCTTAGCTGCTGTAACACGATTACGCGTCTGACGATAACTCAGCCAA
>NC_090246.1:6854827-6884827 GCF_037325665.1 Littorina saxatilis | reverse complement strand
ACTTTAACACAGAGAACTGGACTCTAGTGACAATCAAACTCACTTTAACACAGAGAACTTGACTCTAGTGACAATAAAACTCACTTTAACACAGAGAACTGGACTCTAGTGATAATAAAACTCACTGTATTACAGAGAACTTTACTCTAGTGACAATAAAACTCACTTTAACACAGAGAACTGGACTCTGGTGACAATAAAACTCACTGTATCACAGAGAACTTGACTCTGGTGACAATAAAACTCACTTTAACACAGAGAACTGGACTCTAGTGATAATAAAACTCACTGTATTACAGAGAACTTGACTCTAGTGACAATAAAACTCACTTTAACACAGATAACTTGACTCTAGTGACAATAAAACTCACTTTAACACAGCTAACTTGACTCTAGTGACAATAAAACTCACTTTAACACAGCTAACTTGACTCTAGTGACAATAAAACTCACTTTAACACAGCTAACTTGACTCTAGTGACAATAAAACTCACTTTAACACAGCTAACTTGACTCTAGTGACAATAAAACTCACTTTAACACAGCTAACTTGACTCTAGTGACAATAAAACTCACTTTAACACAGCTGACTTGACTCTGGTGACAATAAAACTCACTTTAACACAGAGAACTTGACTCTAGTGACAATCAACGGAACGAGCTCCAAATAATCAGCATCATTCGTCATTTGTGGCGGTTGTTCGACCGCCATATTTGGCCAGCTTTAGCTGTCGTCACTTTCTAAATCATTCCTTCCAAATTACACGTAAACGAAACGCACATAATTTACAACTCTACGGTTCAAGATAACCGAGGCAGACGTGACTCAAAGAAGGGACATCCAGTGTTCAATCGATATATAGGAGCTTTTTCTCCACAGGACTCATCCAGAATGAGTATGTATACATATACCGGTCTTTTTCTCCACAGGAGTCATCCAGAATGAGTATGTATACATATACCGGTCTTTTTCTCCACAGGAGTCATCCAGAATGAGTATGTATACATATACCGGTCTTTTTCTCCACAGGACTCATCCAAAATGAGTATGTATACATATACCGATCTTTTTCTCCACAGGAGTCATCCGGAATGAGTATGTATACATATACCGGTCTTTTTCACCACAGGAGTCATCCAAAATGAGTATGTATACATATACCGGTCTTTTTCTCCACAGGAGTCATCCAAAATGAGTATGTATACATATACCGATCTTTTTCTCCACAGGACTCATCCGGAATGAGAATGTATACATATACCGGTCTTTTTCTCCACAGGACTCATCCAGAATGAGTATGTATACATATACCGGTCTTTTTCTCCACAGGACTCATCCAGAATGAGAATGTATACATATACCGGTCTTTTTCTCCACAGGACTCATCCAGAATGAGTATGTATACATATACCGGTCTTTTTCTCCACAGGAGTCATCCAGAATGAGTATGTATACATATACCGGTCTTTTTCCCCCTTTGTCACCTTACCTTCAGTGGCAATATTTCATATTTCTGAGAAATACATATTTGTAAGGTAACGATACAACAGCAGCAACCTCTTCCATGTTATAACATGTGTTCCGTCCAAGCGTGGCAAAAAAACCTCGTAAGTTTAACTTAATTGTTTTTTTTCTCAATTTTAAGGTGTTGTTTTTTTGCGCTCCCTTGAAACAAATGGAGATACGAGCTTTCTTCTCAAGAACTTTTTCTCACTTCAGAAATCAGTTAGAGATACGAGCTTTCTTCTCAAGAACTTTTTCTCACTTCAGAAAGCAGTTGGAGATACAAGCTTTCTTCTCAAGAACTTTTTCTCACTTCAGAAAGCAGTTGGAGATACAAGCTTTCTTCTCAAGAAGTTTTTCTCACTGCAGGAAGCAGTTGGAGATACGAGCTTTTCTTACCACATGGGCACAAAAATAAGGGAGCTAATTATTGCTTTACTGTAGTTCCAAACCCTCAGAGCGTGTCCTCATGATAACACGCCGGCTTCTTACCAAAAATTCGATTATTTTCTGTTGGAGCAAATTTCTTCAAAGTGACGATTATCTCGATCAAATTACAGAATTGACTTGATAAAGAACATTGATTCGCGTTTACAATCCGAGTTTCGCATGGTTGGTTTTCGTTTTGTTGAGATGTGTTGGACTTTTCCCCTCGATTTCAGGCCTACCAAGAACATTGTGGCAGATCATAGCAAGTGAAATAAATGCTTCATTTTGACATAATATTTGAAAGAAAAGATCTTGTTAAAAAGGCACATCTGTGCAAGTGGACATAATTTATTTTAGGGAAAGGTCGTCATACAAATCGGCCAGACAGAAGGAAGTAGACTTTCATTTGTCGTAATATTAAAGTGTTGACGTGGAATTACTTCAGCTACACATTTGCATGAGGTTGCAAGACCATTCGTATTTGACTCGCAGGCGCATTTTTTATCTTCACGTTAGAAAAAAAAGTTGCCTTATTCATTCACTAAGAAGAATTTCTAAGTGTTGTGATTTGTTTTGATTTCTTGAAGAAAAGAAAAGGTTTCAGGTGTTCGGGTCGGACTCGAGGATGTGTGTGTGTGTGTGTGTGTGTGTGTGTGTGTGTGTGTGTGTGTGTGTGTGTGTGTGTGTGTGTGTGTGTGTGTGTGTGTGTCAACGACAAAGAGCATGGAAGAGACAGACAAGCTTAAAGAGCCATTGAGGGGAGGTTTGGGGTGGGGGGGGGTGGATGTAGGAGGCGCGGGGCGTTAGACACGTGACTGTACATAACGGGTCAGATATACCACCCTCCTTGCAAGTCACGATGGAAGCATGCCCGGGCCATTGGTGTGAGCAAAGTCACGATGGAAGCATGCCCGGGCCATTGATGTGAGCAAAGTCACGATGGAAGCATGCCCGGGCCATTGATGTGAGCAAAGTCACGATGGAAGCATGCCCGGGCCATTGGTGTGAGCAAAGTCACGATGGAAGCATGCCCGGGCCATTGATGTGAGCAAAGTCACGATGGAAGCATGCCCGGGCCATTGATGTGAGGCAAAGTCACGATGGAAGCATGGCCGGGCCATTGATGTGAGCAAAGTCACGATGGAAGCATGCCCGGGCCATTGATGTGAGCAAAGCGCGGCACAGCGCCTCGGTGAAATCAATACGAATGGCGTCAGCTTCCTTGGACACAAATGATATTTTGAGCATGCAGGTGCAGGTAGAGGAAGTGTCTTTATGGTGGTATTGATTTATCACAGTGTGCGTGTGTTCATTATTTATGTATCTCCATGGTCGTTTTCAAAAACGCACCAGGTTACAAATCACAGGGATTTGTAGGAAGCTTGTCGCTCTAACAACGCAAACAATCTGAATCACCCCCGTTCACTTCAACAATACCGCTCAGAGGTTCTAGCACTGCTGTTCTGTGTCAGTCACACCCCGCTCACCTCAACAATACCGCTCAGAGGTTCTAGCACTGCTGTTCTGTGTCTGTCACCCCCCGCTCACCTAAACAATACCGCTCAGCGGTTCTAGCACTGCTGTTCTATTCTGTGTCAGTCACACCCCGCTCATCTCAACAATACTGCTCAGAGGTTCTAGCACTGCTGTTCTATTCTGTGTCTGTCACCCCCCGCTCACCTCAACAATACTGCTCAGAGGTTCTAGCACTGCTGTTCTATTCTGTGTCTGTCACCCCCCGCTCACCTCAACAATACTGCTCAGAGGTTCTAGCACTGCTGTTCTATTCTGTGTCTGTCACCCCCCGCTCACCTCAACAATACTGCTCAGAGGTTCTAGCACTGCTGTTCTATTCTGTGTCTGTCACCCCCCGCTCACCTCAACAATACTGCTCAGAGGTTCTAGCACTGCTGTTCTATTCTGTGTCTGTCACCCCCCGCTCACCTCAACAATACTGCTCAGAGGTTCTAGCACTGCTGTTCTATTCTGTGTCAGTCACATCCCGCTCATCTCAACAATACCGCTCAGAGGTTCTAGCCCTGCTGTTCTGTGTCTGTCACACCCCGCTCACCTCAACAATACCGCTCAGAGGTTCTAGCACTGCTCTATTCTGTGTCAGTCACACCCCGCTCACCTCAACAATACCGCTCAGAGGTTCTAGCACTGCTGTTTTATTCTGTGCATGTCACCCCCGTTCACCTCAACAATACCGCTCTGAGGTTCTAGCACTGCTGTTCTATTCTGTGTCTGTCACCCCCGTTCACCTCAACAATACCGCTCTGAGGTTCTAGCACTGCTGTTCTATTCTGTATCAGTCACACCCCGGCGCTCATCTCAACAATACCGCTCTGAGGTTCTAGCACTGCTCTATTCTGTGTCTGTCACACCCCGCTCACCTCAACAATACCGCTCAGAGGTTCTAGCACTGCTGTTTTATTCTGTGTCTGTCACACCCGTTCACCTCAACAATACCGCTCTGAGGTTCTAGCACTGCTCTATTCTGTGTCAGTCACACCCCGTTCACCTCAACAATACCGCTCTGAGGTTCTAGCACTGCTGTTCTATTCTGTGTCTGTCACACCCGTTCACCTCAACAATACCGCTCTGAGGTTCTAGCACTGCTGTTCTGTGTCTGTCACCCCCCGCTCACCTCAACAATACTGCCCAGCGGTTCTAGCACTGCTGTTCTGTGTCTGTCACACCCCGCTCACCTCAACAATACCGCTCAGAGGTTCTAGCACTGCTGCTCTGTGTCAGTCACACCCCGCTCACCTCAACAATACCGCGCAGAGGTTCTAGCACTGCTGCTCTGTGTCTGTCACACCCCGCTCACCTCAACAATACCGCTCAGCGGTTCTAGCACTGCTGTTCTGTGTCAGTCCCACCTCGCTCACCTCAACAATACCACTCAGAGGTTCTAGCACTGCTGTTCTGTGTCAGTCCCACCTCGCTCACCTCAACAATACCGCTCAGAGGTTCTAGCACTGCTGTTCTGTGTCAGTCACACCCCGCTCATCTCAACAATACCACTCAGAGGTTCTAGCACTGCTGTTCTGTGTCTGTCACACCCCGCTCACCTCAACAATACCGCTCAGAGGTTCTAGCACTGCTCTATTCTGTGTCAGTCCCACCCCGCTCACCTCAACAATACCGCTCAGAGGTTCTAGCACTGATCTGTTCTGTGTCAGTTCCATCCAGCTCACCTCAACAATACCGCTCAGAGGTTCTAGCACTGATCTGTTCTGTGTCAGTCCCATCCAGCTCACCTCAACAATACCGCTCAGAGGTTCTGGCACTGATCTGTTCTGTGTCAGACATCCCCCCTCTCCCCCTTCTACCCGAACAAACAACGTTCAACGGTCTTAGTACTGCATCAGTGTTCGGTCGTGCTAGACAACCCTCAGTTGTCCCACTGAAAGCCTGCTGAAATTCATAAGCTACACTATCACGTGGGGAAACGTTCCACGTGACATAATAGGCCAGTCACTAGCGAGAGGGCGTGTCTCAAACACGTGTTCAGGAAGCACATGGCAATATTTGTCAGCGCAAATGCAAGGGTATTTACTCTTTCATAACCCATACAAACCCGACAGAGTTATCTCCAGAATTCATATATTGTCAGCTAGAGTATCGCCTCATAACATTTTCCTCACAGTTTTATAGTGTAACCTCTGAAGGTCAAGACATTCCCCACAAAACAAAACGCATCTCTAAAAACAATTGTCAGGCACGTTCTTAGTGTCAATATTGTCTACATCTCAACCACACCAACAGACCATCGCATAGCAGTCTTCACTGTCTGAACAGGAATACAGGCACGTGAGAACAACTGGTTGTCTGCAGGGACATGTCTACTTGCTGGCTACTTCAAGGTAAATAATTGTGAGGACATGTCTACTTGCTGGCTAATTGTGAGGACATGTCTACTTGCTGGCTAATTGTGAGGACATGTCTACTTGCTGGCTACTTCAAGGTAAATAATTGTGAGGACATGTCTACTTGCTGGCTAATTGTGAGGACATGTCTACTTGCTTGCTAATTGTGAGGCCATGTCTACTTGCTGGCTAATTGTGAGGACATGTCTACTTGCTGGCTACTTCAAGGTAAATAATTGTGAGGACATGTCTACTTGCTGGCTAATTGTGAGGACATGTCTACTTGCTGGCTACTTCAAGGTAAATAATTGTGAGGACATGTCTACTTGCTGGCTACTTCAAGGTAAATAATTGTGAGGACATGTCTACTTGCCGATTAGAGCTATTTTGTTCTGTGCCGTTATTTCGATCTGTTCTGCATTGGTTTTTCGATCTGTTCGGTACTGTTATTTTGATCTATTCTGTACCGTTATTTCAATATGTTCTGCGCCGTTAATTCGATGTCTTCTTTACCAAGGTTTCGATGAGTTCTGTGCCGTTATTTTTATCTGTTCCTCACCAGTTCACTCAAGCCGTGGTGGCCACTCAATTCCAGGCCTGTTCTCTATTTTCGGGTTTTCTGATTTCGTGCAAACAGTGAAGACGCCAAGCGATGTGTTGATGGGAAGAAAAAGAGTTGTCTTACCTTGAACTCGTCTCCTTCAATGGAGTCGTAGTCTTCCGGGGGGTACTTCCGGCCGTACATCAGCTGGCTGGCAAAGTCCGCAGACACTTCTTCCGGTGACCTTAAGTGGCTGTCTTCCGGTGACCTTAAGTGGCTGTCTTCCGGCAAGGTGGCGAGGCTGTCACGTGACTCACTGGTGGAAGTGTCCCTGGCATCCTCCATGGCGCGTGGTCTTCAGAGCAGTCACTGTGCTGTCACTGTGCTGTCGTCAGGTGAGTGAAGACAAACACCGATCTTGGGAGCCTCACTCACACGCGATGCCGTGAAAACCGGTCCGCGACTTTCTTTTTCAACCAGCTGCTTCAAGTCAAGCAAATGTTCTTCAATCAGTCTCACTTACTAATGTTCTTCAATCAGTCTCACTTGTTAATGTTCTTCAATCAGTCTCACTTGTTAATGTTCTTCAATCAGTCTCACTTACTAATGTTCTTCAATCAGTCTCACTTGTTAATGTTCTTCAATCAGTCTCACTTACTAATGTTCTTCAATCAGTCTCACTTACTAATGTTCTTCAATCAGTCTCACTTGTTAATGTTCTTCAATCAGTCTCACTTGTTAATGTTCTTCAATCAGTCTCACTTACTAATGTTCTTCAATCAGTCTCACTTGTTAATGTTCTTCAATCAGTCTCACTTACTAATGTTCTTCAATCAGTCTCACTTGTTAATGTTCTTCAATCAGTCTCACTTACTAATGTTCTTCAATCAGTCTCACTTGTTAATGTTCTTCAATCAGTCTCACTTGTTAATGTTCTTCAATCAGTCTCACTTGTTAATGTTCTTCAATCAGTCTCACTTACTAATGTTCTTCAATCAGTCTCACTTGTTAATGTTCTTCAATCAGTCTCACTTGTTAATGTTCTTCAATCAGTCTCACTTGTTAATGTTCTTCAATCAGTCTCACTTGTTAATGTTCTTCAATCAGTCTCACTTACTAATGTTCTTCAATCAGTCTCACTTGTTAATGTTCTTCAATCAGTCTCACTTGTTAATGTTCTTCAATCAGTCTCACTTGTTAATGTTCTTCAATCAGTCTCACTTACTAATGTTCTTCAATCAGTCTCACTTGTTAATGTTCTTCAATCAGTCTCACTTACTAATGTTCTTCAATCAGTCTCACTTGTTAATGTTCTTCAATCAGTCTCACTTGTTAATGTTCTTCAATCAGTCTCACTTGTTAATGTTCTTCAATCAGTCTCACTTGTTAATGTTCTTCAATCAGTCTCACTTGTTAATGTTCTTCAATCAGTCTCACTTACTAATGTTCTTCAATCAGTCTCACTTGTTAATGTTCTTCAATCAGTCTCACTTGTTAATGTTCTTCAATCAGTCTCACTTGTTAATGTTCTTCAATCAGTCTCACTTACTAATGTTCTTCAATCAGTCTCACTTGTTAATGTTCTTCAATCAGTCTCACTTACTAATGTTCTTCAATCAGTCTCACTTGGCTCTTCACAATTTGAATGCCCCGCGGCCTACAGAAGCGAATCACACATTTCTTACACTGGAGCATTTGCATTCGTCAAAACGTTCAAGGACAACACGCAAGTGTGCCCTTTACCTTGAATGCACGTATAAACAAAACAAAAACACACTTGATTTTATAAAGTAAAAGAAAAGTGTACAAAGTGTAAAAATAAAACATTTAAACCCTCCGATCCGATTTTTCAAATAGGGTAACCCCCACAAATGCAACCAACAAACATGCTATCTAAACTGCTGCATCTGTAGACCGAATGTTAGGTGAAAATTAACTTCAGAGTATCCAAGACCAGTCCACACAGTGTCAAATGTCAAAGGTCAACTGGTATGACTTGTCCGCACCTTTAAGTAGAGTTACCAATTCAGGGATCGACTCAACGGTGGCATGTTTGACACTGAGCGGTAACCACACTTTCCTGATTTATACCCTCAAGACTTTTACCTTTATAATTATCTGAATGTCCGAGTATCAAAAACATCCTCTTTCCCCTCAAGATCTTCGGTGACCTGAAGACGGCAGTTACAGCTAGGTTCAGCGCAACCCCTCTACAGGAAAACGTTAGTGTCTTTGACAATTTTGGGGAACACATTTTGAGAGACGGTTGTGACAGTCGGACCATTTAACCTGCGGACAGGAAACTTTGTAGAATGGTCGTGAACAAACTACTAAAGTTCATGCACAACAACTATGAAGATAATCATTCGCTGAACTCATACCACTGGAGAAATTCTCCCTTGGTTGATACTGAAGTCACAGTTGCGCAATGGCGCGCACAGTTCATCAATGACATGAACGCATTCCTCCATAGGACATGCCCTGACCTTGCCTTTAATTGCTGGTTTCAAGTCACTGATTGTCTTAGGTTGGTAATGGTATACTAAAGCCTTCAAATAACACCAAAGGTAACAAGGATTCAAAGCGAATTATTTTGGCTGCTTCTCTATTTCAAACCTCGTAGCACTTGTCGAGTCGATCCCCGAATTCAGATTGGTTTTAAAGAGCACAAAAGTCAGACCATTGGACATACCAACATGTCACTTTGTGGACTGGTAATGCAGAAGTCAGACCATTGGACATACCAACATGTCACTTTGTGGACTGGTAATGCAGAAGTCAGACCATTGGACATACCAACATGTCACTTTGTGGACTGGTAATGCAGAAGTCAGACCATTGGACATACCAACATGTAACTTGTGGACTGGTAATGCAGAAGTCAGACCATTGGACATACCAACATG
Organism: Littorina saxatilis; assembly: GCF_037325665.1. Classification (NCBI taxonomy): domain Eukaryota; kingdom Metazoa; phylum Mollusca; class Gastropoda; order Littorinimorpha; family Littorinidae; genus Littorina; species Littorina saxatilis. The sequence goes on along the minus strand of NC_090246.1, from coordinate 6,875,572 downwards.
TCACTTTGTGGACTGGTAATGCAGAAGTCAGACCATTGGACATACCAACATGTCACTTTGTGGACTGGTAATGCAGAAGTCAGACCATTGGACATACCAACATGTAACTGTGTGGACTGGTAATGCAGAAGTCAGACCATTGGACATACCAACATGTCACTTTGTGGACTGGTAATGCAGAAGTCAGACCATTGGACATACCAACATGTAACTTTGTGGACTGGTAATGCAGAAGTCAGACCATTGGACATACCAACATGTCACTGTGTGGACTGGTAATGCATACGCTGAAATTACTGTACAGCAAACATAAAGTCAGTAGGAAATGTAATGCAGAAGTTAATAGCATTGGTGTGGGTTGCATTTTGGGGGGTCACCTTGTATGATGCAGCAGGCACAATACACCCACACGGCTTGTGCGTCAACGTTCATTGTTCTTTTTGCTCGGAGACGAAAACCTAACTGTATAACGTTGTACAATGTTCTTAGAAAATGTAACGGTGATACACTGTGTTTCTTCTTTAAAATACGGAATGTAACAGTGAAATGCTGTGTTTCTCCCTTGAGATACGGAATGTAACGGTGATATGCTGTGTTTCTTCCTTGAGATACGGAATGTAACGGTGATACGCTGTGTTTCTTCCTTGAGATACGGAATGTAACGGTGATATGCTGTGTTTCTTCCTTGAGATACGGAATGTAACGGTGATATGCTGTGTTTCTTCCTTGAGATACATAATGTAACGGTGATATGCTGTGTTTCTCCCTTGAGATACGGAATGTAACGGTGATACGCTGTGTTTCTCCCTTGAGATACGGAATGTAACGGTGATACGCTGTGTTTCTTACTTGAGATACAGAATGTAACGGTGATACGCTGTGTTTCTCCCTTGAGATACGGAATGTAACGGTGATATGCTGTGTTTCTCCCTTGAGATACGGAATGTAACGGTGATATGCTGTGTTTCTCCCTTGAGATACGGAATGTAACGGTGATATGCTGTGTTTCTTCCTTGAGCTACGGAATGTAACGGTGATACGCTGTGTTTTTTCCTTGAGATACGGAATGTAACGGTGATATGCTGTGTTTCTCCCTTGAGATACATAATGTAACGGTGATATGCTGTGTTTCTCCCTTGAGATACCGAATGTAACAGTGATACGCTGTTTCTTCCTTGAGATACGGAATGTAACGGTGATACGCTGTGTTTCTCCCTTGAGATACGGAATGTAACGGTGATACGCTGTGTTTCTCCCTTGAGATACGGAATGTAACGGTGATACGCTGTGTTTCTCCCTTGAGATACGGAATGTAACAGTGATACGCTGTTTCTTCCTTGAGATACGGAATGTAACGGTGATATGCTGTGTTTCTACCTTGAGATACGGAATGTAACAGTGATACGCTGTTTCTTCTTTGAGATACGGAATGTAACGGTGATATGCTGTGTTTCTTCCTTTAGCTACGGAATGTAACGGTGATACGCTGTGTTTTTTCCTTGAGATACGGAATGTAACAGTGATACGCTGTGTTTCTCCCTTGAGATACAGAATGTAACGGTGATACGCTGTGTTTCTACCTTGAGATACGGAATGTAACGGTGATACGCTGTTTCTTCCTTGAGATACAGAATGTAACGGTGATACGCTGTGTTTTTTCCTTGAGATACATAATGTAACGGTGATATGCTGTGTTTCTCCCTTGAGATACGGAATGTAACGGTGATACGCTGTGTTTCTTCCTTGAGATACGGAATGTAACGGTGATACGCTGTGTTTCTCCCTTGAGATACGGAATGTAACAGTGATACGCTGTTTCTTCCTTGAGATACGGAATGTAACGGTGATATGCTGTGTTTCTACCTTGAGATACGGAATGTAACGGTGATACGCTGTGTTTCTCCCTTGAGATACATAATGTAACGGTGATATGCTGTGTTTCTTCCTTGAGATACATAATGTAACGGTGATATGCTGTGTTTCTCCCTTGAGATACATAATGTAACGGTGATACGCTGTTTCTTCCTTGAGATACATAATGTAACGGTGATATGCTGTGTTTCTTCCTTGAGATACGGAATGTAACGGTGATACGCTGTGTTTCTCCCTTGAGATACAGAATGTAACGGTGATACGCTGTGTTTCTCCCTTGAGATACGGAATGTAACGGTGATACGCTGTGTTTCTCCCTTGAGATACGGAATGTAACGGTGATATGCTGTGTTTCTCCCTTGAGATACGGAATGTAACGGTGATACGCTGTGTTTCTTCCTTGTGATACGGAATGTAACGGTGATATGCTGTGTTTCTCCCTTGAGATACGGAATGTAACGGTGATATGCTGTGTTTCTCCCTTGAGATACGGAATGTAACGGTGATATGCTGTGTTTCTCCCTTGAGATACGGAATGTAACGGTGATACGCTGTGTTTCTCCCTTGAGATACGGAATGTATTGGTGAAGTTTTGTATTTTTTCCTTTGGAAGAAGGAGTTAATCTAACGGACACATTTGATGGTGTTTGTTTTTGTTGAAAGAAGGACCTAACGGCACATCGTTGTACTCTTCGCGTGGCGGGAACCTTACCATACAACGCTGTGCTTCGCCATACACAGATAAACATTAGCCTACATTGCCGCACATCTCCCTATAGATAGAAACCTTACCATACAACGTTGCACATTGCCCTATGAAGTGAAACTTTGTCTTACATTGCAGTTTCTTTCCACCACAAAAATAAACCTTACCTTATACCATAGCTAACACAAAAATAAACCTTACCTTATACCATAGCTAACACAAAAATAAACCTTACCTTATACCATAGCTAACACAGAGATAAACCTTACCGTATAACATAGCTAACACAGAGATAAACCTTACCTTATAACATAGCTACCACAGAGATAAACCTTACCTTATAACATAGCTAACACAGAGATAAACCTTACCTTATAACATAGCTACCACAGAGATAAACCTTACCTTATAACATAGCTAACACAGAGATAAACCTTACCTTATAACATAGCTACCACAGAGATAAACCTTACCGTATAACATAGCTAACACAAAGATAAACCTTATCTTATAACATAGCTACCACAGAGAGAAACCTTACCTTATATCGTGGCTAACACAGAGAGAAACCTTACCTTATATTGTGGCTTACACAGATTCTATCCCGTATTTTTTTTGAGTGCACCCACATTAACCGGAAATTAACATTACCTAGCGACAAGACGCGAAACCTCAGACGAAGTGTACTGAGAAAGAAATAATGCGGCCAATACCGATTGATTAAAAACGAATTTATCCGCGGCGTTTGTATTGCCCGTAGCAAATGACTATTACTGTAGCAGTAGGCAGTCAGTTAAGTTAGATGTTCTCAAATTTAATGTGCGTACAAGTCGTTGCTAAGATACAGTGCAAGCAGGCAAACACACTTAGCTGAGGACGAGGTGGATCATAACTTGAGGTGGATCATAACTTGAGGTGGATCATAACTTGAGGTGGATCATAACTTGAGGTGGATCATAACTTGAGGTGGATCATAACTTGAGGTGGATCATAACTTGAGGTGGATCATAACTTGAGGTGGATCATAACTTGAGGTGGATCATAACTTGAGGTGGATCATAACTTGAGGTGGATCATAACGTGAGGTGGATCATAACTTGAGGTGGATCATAACGTGAGGTGGATCATAACTTGAGGTGGATCATAACGTGAGGTGGATCATAACTTGAGGTGGATCATAACTTGAGGTGGATCAAAGCTTAACCTTTCAGACGCTTGTTTGGGATATTCATGGAAACACTGTTATTTTAAGGGAGGAGTCTGCCATGATCTCTCCACAGAATCCTGCAGTCCACACCTCAACGCTGTTAGCCACCGCCTGTTATAAAGCCGAACTTTGTGTGGAAGACCTAGCTTCTTTGCGGATCGATATCTCAGAAAATAAAGAGTTAATTTAAAGGTTGACACCTTATCTGTTTCACAGCTCCTTCAAAGATTCTAAGTCTGCGTCAAACAGTCACTGTGTGGAAAAAAATGATGATGGTTCAATAATAGCTGACCATGATAAAACTAACACAACACCCAGGGGGGGGGTCCGCTCTAGCCACAAACTACAACAAGGACAAGACAAGACAAGGCAAGGCAAGACAAGACAAGACAAGACAAGGCAAGGCAAGGCAAGACAAGACAAGACAAGACAAGGCAAGGCAAGGCAAGGCAAGGCAAGGCAAGACAAGACAAGACAAGACAAGACAAGGCAAGACAAGGCAAGGCAAGACAAGACAAGACAAGATAAGGCAAGACAAAGCAAGACAAGACAAGACAAGACAAGACAAGGCAAGACAAGGCAAGGCAAGACAAGACAAGACAAGATAAGGCAAGACAAGACAAGACAAGACAAGACAAGACAAGACAAGGCAAGACAAGGCAAGACAAGACAAGACAAGACAAGACAAGGCAAGACATGAGATCGAGAAGGCGAGACAAGACAAGACAAGGCAAGACAAGGCAAGACAAGACAAGACAAGACAAGACAAGACAAGACAAGACAAGACAAGACAAGACAAGACAAGACAAGACAAGACAAGGCAAGACAAGGCAAGGCAAGACAAGACAAGACAAGATAAGGCAAGACAAGGCAAGACAAGACAAGACAAGACAAGACAAGGCAAGACAAGGCAAGACACGACAAGGCAAGGCAAGGCAAGGCAAGGCAAGGCAAGACAAGGCAAGACAAGACAAGGCAAGGCAAGACAAGACAAGACAAGGCAAGGTAAGGCAAGGCTCAGAAAGACTTAGTGGAGGTACAATATGCCAGTTTTGTCTGACAGGAGTTTATACATCGGGCAGATTATCCTCTTGATGGTGTATCTCATTTTTTTTTCTCTCCGATATATATATATCGGATAAAAAAAAAAGAATGAGATACAGTGTTATGTCCCATGTTTTCTCTCAAGTTCTGTGCAAAAACGGCGTATATAATATTCATAAACACGTGTCTAATGCTTCTGATAATACGAAATACACGGTAACCGCTAAATACTGCAAATCAACCGGAGCAGAACAAGCGACCGTGTTGTCTCGACTTCGAAGCGACGTTTAACCCGCGGCAACGAAATCAAAGGGACATAATTATCTGTCAAAGCACGGCCAGTAGAACATAAAACGTAACTGATTATGTGCAGGCCAGGAGGGCCGACGCTCCGCACCGTTTATAACCGGCTTACACACAGAACCGTCTTACACACAGAACCGGCTTAACCGGCTTACACACAGAACCGTCTTACACACAGAACCGTCTTACACACAGAACCGGCTTACACACAGAACCGTCTTACACACAAAACACACACACCAAGCGCATGAAACGGATGCAAGGAACACAGACTGACACATCGCCCGGGGACAGCCACCAACATGGGCCACGTTCACACACTGAGCAACGGTCGCAGCAGTCTGTAGTGGTGGTGGTGGTGGCGTGTTGTCGTGCGTCGTGCCGTGCAGTAGCGCCAACAGAAACAGCAAACCCTACGACGCGTTGTCGCGAAGAGAGCGACCATACCACTCGACACCCAGGTCATTTGGCTGACAGTAAACAGTGAAAGGATAATCATTTGCTATGTTCACCTTCACAAAAGACACACACCAAACTGATTTGTTCAGTTTGAGAAGCAGTAATGTATTTCCACAATTTGCATGTAAACAATACAGACCACTGTCATGCTTTTCATTTTAAAAAAGACAAAAAACAGACTGCGTCGCCTTCAGGCATAAATGATGTGGAATATCCGAATGACACCCGCTGAGGAAATGTTACTGGGGATAATATAATAGCTAGTCTGTCCGAGTGGCTTGCGAGGGACGTTTTTATTTATTAAAAAAAATCAAAGCAATGTTTAGATAGTGCTTAAGAAGAAGAGTTGTTGAGGGCGAGTAGAACTATCTTGTGTTAAAAGACCTTGTTTCCAGCTTTGCAGTTTGAGCCCTGTACACGTACTTTTTCGCAAATCAAGAGGAAAACACCTGACATTTCTACCTGAAAAGAACCACGCTCAATGTCACATTTTAATATATTCGTTTGAACTCTCGTGCTTCTCAAAACTGTGACGCTCACAGGACAGAGCCTGACCAAGGAATGCAGTCAAACGGAACTTACATTGGCTCGACTCGGATTTTTACGTGTGCAGCCGTTTTTCTCCGCCATTTAGGCAGCCATACTCCCATTTCGGGGGATGCATGCTGGGTGCTTTGGTGTTTCTATAATTCACTGAACTCTCACGTGGATTACAGGAGTTGTTTTTTTTCCTGCGTACATGGTCTTTTACTTGCGTGTGCACACGAAGGGGATAAGGCAAAAAAAGGTCTGCACATAAGTTGAACTGGGAGCTCGGAAAAATCTCCACCTTTATCCCACCCGAGACGATCATCCGATGTTACAAAATTATGCTCAAGATAAGGACAGACCTAGAGAGAGAGAGAGAGACAGAGACAGAGAGAGACAGACAGAGAGAGACAGAGACAGAGAGAGACAGACAGAGACAGAGAGACAGAGAATCAGACAGGGACAAACAGACACACAGACAGAGATACAGAGATAGAGAGAGAGAAAGGGAAAGAGACAGACACACAGACAGAGATAGGAAGTGTCAGACAGACAGACAGACAGACAGAAATAGACAGACAGACAAACAGACATACATGTAGACACACATACCTAGAGAGAGAGAGAGAGAGAGAGAGAGAGAGAGAGAGAGAGAGAGAGAGAGAGAGAGAGAGAGATGTAAGAAGGAGGAGGGAGGAGAACCCCACAGCGAGACTGGCCGGATCCAACGAGGCACATTTCATTCCCCGCACGTGCAATTTGCTAGCAAAGAAAGTGTGTGACAGTTCAGACCCACCCTGCCCACCAATCACCTCTCGCCAAACCACGAACAAGGGAGGCTATTCACATTCATGCCGCGGAAAAATGCCACGACTATATCAAAATTGGAAGGCGCGACTTCCGGTTGAAGATTTATTGGATTAGCTGCCCTTTAACACTGCTGCTACAGCTCTCTTGAAACAAGTTGATTTGTTTTTGTGGTTTTTTTAACAGCAGTTTGAGCGGACGGGAAAGCCGATGGATCTTTTCTGCCAGGAGGGAGGCCGATAAGATTGCCTCTCCCCTCCACCCACCACCACCCCTGCACCTCATTCCTCGCTCTCGTCGTGTTCAACTTACATTTTGAAATACAAAAATGTTTTAAACACACGAATGAAACTACGAAACAAACAGAGAAACGAAAACACGAGAACTCGTGGCTTTCACATCAACCATGAAAACCACATGAAGCATGGCGCTATCAATGAAGTCACATAAAAAAGGGACATCAAATGAAGCATGGCGCTATCAATGAAGTCACATAAGAAAGGGACATCAAATGAAGCATGGCGCTATCAATGAAGTCACATAAGAAAGGGACATCAAATGAAGCATGGCGCTATCAATGAAGTCAGATAAGAAAGGGACATCAAATGAAGCATGGCGCTATCAATGAAGTCAGATAAGAAAGGGACATCAAATGAACCATGGCGCTATCAATGAAGTCAGATAAGAAAGGGACATCAAATGAAGCATGGCGCTATCAATGAAGTTAGTGAAGAAAGGGATACCAAATCAACCATGGCGCTATCAATGAAGTCAGATAAGAAAGGGACATCAAATGAAGCATGGCGCTATCAATGAAGTCAGATAAGAAAGGGACATCAAATGAACCATGGCGCTATCAATGAAGTTAGTGAAGAAAGGGACATCAAATCAACCATGGCGCTATCAATGAAGTCAGATAAGAAAGGGACATCAAATGAAGCATGGCGCTATCAATGAAGTCACATAAGAAAGGGATATCAAATGAACCATGGCTCTATCAATGAAGTTAGTGAAGAAAGGGACATCAAATGAACCATGGCGCTATCAATAAAGTCAGATAAGAAAGGGACATCAAATGAACCATGGCGCTATCAATGAAGTCAGTGAAGAAAGGGACATCAAATGAACCATGGCGCTATCAATGAAGTCAGATAAGAAAGGGACATCAAATGAAGCATGGCGCTATCAATGAAGTTAGTGAAGAAAGGGATACCAAATCAACCATGGCGCTATCAATGAAGTCAGATAAGAAAGGGACATCAAATGAACCATGGCGCTATCAATGAAATCAGATAGGAAAGGGACATTAAATGAACCATGGCGCTATCAATGAAGTTAGTGAAGAAAGGGACATCAAATCAACCATGGCTCTATCAATGAAGTCAGATAAGAAAGGGACATCAAATGAACCATGGCGCTATCAATGAAGTTAGATAAGAAAGGGACATCAAATGAACCATGGCGCTATCAATGAAGTTAGTGAAGAAAGGGACATCAAATCAACCATGGCGCTATCAATGAAGTCAGATAAGAAAGGGATACCAAATGAAGCATGGCTCTATCAATGAAGTTAGATCAATCAATCAATCAATCAATCAATCAATGAGTCTTATATCGCGCATATTCCGTGGGTAGAGTTCTAGGCGCTCTGCAGTGATGCCGTGTGAGATGAAATTTTATACGGCCAGTAGATTGCAGCCATTTCGGCGCATATTTACCTTTCACGGCCTATTATTCCAAGTCACACGGGTATAGGTAGACAATTATTAACTGTGCCTAAGCAATTTTGCCAGGAAAGACCCTTTTGTCAATCGTGGGATCTTTAACGTGCACACCCAATGTAGTGTACACGGGGGGAGGTTCGGACACCGAAGAGAGTCTGCACACAAAGTTGACTCTGTGAAATAAATTTCCGCCGAACCTGGGATCGAACTCACGCTGACAGCGGCCAACTGAATACAAATCCAGCGCGCTACCAACTGAGCTATATCCCCGCCCATGGGCGGGGACATCAAATGGACATCAAATGAACCATGGCGCTATCAATGAAGTCAGATAAGAAAGGGACATCAAATGAACCATGGTGCTATCAATGAAGTTAGTTAAGAAAGGGACATCAAATGAACCATGGCTCTATCAATAAAGTCAGTGAAGAAAGGGACATCAAATGAACCATGGCGCTATCAATAAAGTCAGATAAGAAAGGGACATCAAATCAACCATGGCGCTATCAACGAAGTCAGATAAGAAAGGGACATCAAATGAACCATGGCGCTATCAACGAAGTCAGATAAGAAAGGGACATCAAATGAACCATGGCTCTATCAATGAAGTCACATAAGAAAGGGACATCAAATGAAGCATGGCTCTATCAATGAAGTCAGAAAAGAAAGGGATACCAAATGAAGCATGGCGCTATCAATAAAGTTAGTGAAGAAAGGGACATCAAATGGACCATGGCGCTATCAATGAAGTCAGATATACGGGTATAGGTAGACAATTATTAACTGTGCCTAAGCAATTTTGCCAGGAAAGACCCTTTTGTCAATCGTGGGATCTTTAACGTGCACACCCAATGTAGTGTACACGGGGGGAGGTTCGGACACCGAAGAGAGTCTGCACACAAAGTTGACTCTGTGAAATAAATTTCCGCCGAACCTGGGATCGAACTCACGCTGACAGCGGCCAACTGAATACAAATCCAGCGCGCTACCAACTGAGCTATATCCCCGCCCATGGGCGGGGACATCAAATGGACATCAAATGAACCATGGCGCTATCAATGAAGTCAGATAAGAAAGGGACATCAAATGAACCATGGCGCTATCAATGAAGTTAGATAAGAAAGGGACATCAAATGAACCATGGCGCTATCAATGATATCAGATAAGAAAGGAACCATGGCGCTATCAATGAAGTTAGTGAAGAAAGGGACATCAAATGAACCATGGCGCTATCAAAGAAGTCAGATAAGAAAGGGACATCAAATGAACCATGGCGCTATCAACGAAGTCAGATAAGAAAGGGACATCAAATGAACCATGGCGCTATCAACGAAGTCAGATAAGAAAGGGACATCAAATGAACCATGGCTCTATCAATGAAGTCACATAAGAAAGGGACATCAAATGAAGCATGGCTCTATCAATGAAGTCAGAAAAGAAAGGGATACCAAATAAAGCATGGCGCTATCAATAAAGTCAGATAAGAAAGGGACATCAAATGAACCATGGCGCTATCAATGAAGTCAGATAAGAAAGGGACATCAAATGAACCATGGCGCTATCAATGAAGTCAGATAAGAAAGGGACATCAAATGAACCATGGCGCTATCAATGAAGTCAGATAAGAAAGGGACATCAAAAGAACCATGGCGCTATCAATGAAGTCAGATAAGAAAGGGACATCAAATGAACCATGGCGCTATCAATGAAGTCAGATAAGAAAGGGACATCAAATGAACCATGGCGCTATCAATGAAGTCAGATAAGAAAGGGACATCAAATGAACCATGGCGCTATTTAATGAAGTCAGATAAGAAAGGGACATCAAATGAACCATGGTGCTATCAATGAAGTTAGATAAGAAAGGGACATCAAATGAACCATGGGGCTATCAATGATATCAGATAAGAGAGGGACATCAAATGAACCATGGCGCTATCAATGAAGTCAAATAAGAAAGGGACATCAAATGAACCATGGCGCTATCAATGAAGTTAGATAAGAAAGGGACATCAAATGAACCATGGGGCTATCAATGATATCAGATAAGAGAGGGACATCAAATGAACCATGGCGCTATCAATGAAGTCAGATAAGAAAGGGACATCAAATGAACCATGGCGCTATCAACGAAGTCAGATAAGAAAGGGACATCAAATGAACCATGGCGCTATCAACGAAGTCAGATAAGAAAGGGACATCAAATGAACCATGGCGCTATCAACGAAGTCAGATAAGAAAGGGACATCAAATGAACCATGGCGCTATCAATGAAGTCAGATAAGAAAGGGACATTAAATGAAACATGGCGCTATCAATGAAGTCAGTTAAGAAAGGGACATCAAATGAACCATGGCTCTATCAATAAAGTCAGTGAAGAAAGGGACATCAAATGAACCATGGCGCTATCAATGAAGTCAGATAAGAAAGGGACATCAAATGAACCATGGCTCTATCAATGAAGTCAGATAAGAAAGGGACATCAAATGAACCATGGCTCTATCAATGAAGGCAGTGAAGAAAGGGACATCAAATGAACCATGGCGTTATCAATGAAGTTAGATAAGAAAGGGACACCAAATGAAGCATGGCGCTATCAATGAAGTCAGATAAGAAAGGGACATCAAATGAACCATGGCGCTATCAATGAAGTCAGATAAGAAAGGGACATCAAATGAACCATGGCGCTATCAATGAAGTCAGATAAGAAAGGGACATCAAATGAACCATGGCGCTATTTAATGAAGTCAGATAAGAAAGGGACATCAAATGAACCATGGCGCTATTTAATGAAGTCAGATAAGAAAGGGACATCAAATGAACCATGGCGCTATCAATGAAGTCAGATAAGAAAGGGACATCAAATGAACCATGGCGCTATCAATGAAGTCAGATAACAAAGGGACATCAAATGAACTATGGCGCTATCAATGAAGTCAGATAAGAAAGGGACATCAAATGAACCATGGCGCTATCAATGAAGTTAGTGAAGAAAGGGACATCAAATGGACCATGGAGCTATCAATGAAGTCAGATAGGAAAGGGACGTAAGCAGGGTCAAGGTTTACGTACTTTTCAGTCCTATTGTTATTCCGGGGAGCAGACTGGTATGTCTCCAGCCGACCTTTGGCACTGAGATGATCCTGCAGACTGGTATGTCTCCAGCCGACCTTTGGCACTGAGATGACCCTAAAGCTGGAGCAGGAAATGGTGCTATATGTTTTTTTGTTTTTATTCAAGAAATGTATAAAGATTGAAATCACGGCTGTCATCCTCGTCAGAAGCATTGAGAGCTGAGGTGTGTGCATAACTGCTGCAATGTGAGGGTTACATTTGATACACCTGCTGTACACACACGACCAAGACTTTCCCTGATTCGTTTTCCGTCAGCCACAGAACAGAAGTGCCGCCAACCTTCACGTACAGCTGATGCGATGCTCCAAACGGAAGAGCTAGCACCGTGAGTCATTACTTGCTCCGCTGCTTTTCAATGGAACGGACGCTGTCCCACGACGTCCGGTGTTTTCCATGATCAATGGTCGCAGCTCCCAACACGGCCTTCTGGTCTTTTCCATGATCAATGGTCGTCTGGTCTTTTCCATGATCAGTGGTCGTCTGGTCTTTTCCATGCTCAGTGGTCGCAGCTCCCAACACTGCCTGCTGGTATTTTCCATGAACAGTGGCCGTCTGGTATTTTCCATGAACAGTGGCCGTCTGGTCTTTTCCATGAACAGTGGTCGTCTGGTCTTTTCCATGAACAGTGGCCGTCTGGTATTTTCCATGAACAGTGGTCGTCTGGTATTTTCCATGAACAGTGGCCGTCTGGTCATTTTCATGATCAGTGGTCGCAGCTCCCAAACCGGCCTTCGTGACTCGTCTTCCACTCGCTGATTATGTTTGAATAGTTTTTGCCTATCCCTCTTTTCCGCCAAAGGGGACACGTGGTTACATCATCAAGGTAATAACATCATCAACAGTTCTTAAAAAACCTAATCATTTGGTTAGCTTTGTATTGCTGCCACAGACGGCACGAGTCTCACGTCAAAAGCAAGCTTGACTCAAGAGGGAATGGGGAAAGAGGGTGGGGGGGGGGGGTTGGGGCAAAACTCCTGGGGACATCCACGTTGATTAAAAGTCGGCGGACGTCGCGGCGAGGAGAAGACAGGAGAGGCGGGGAAGTAGCCATCACTGCCCCTGTGTGACTTACTGTACAGCGTGGTGTTTGGACCGTACGATTGATGACGTTACACTTATGGCCGCTGCTTGCTAATAGGATGCACGAAGAATGACACACACACACACACACACACACACACACACACACACAGACACACATACACGCACGCACACAAACAGACTGACACACATACATACACACACATACACACACACATACACACACATACACACACATACACACACACATACACACACACACACACGCGCATACACAAAACACACACACACACACACACACACACACACACACACACACACTCACAGCTCATGTCTCTTCCTTCTGAACGGCTTGATTGAGAAAATTTAAGTCTGAAATGCAATTTGCATGGGTAAGGACCTTTGACAGCATCTCCTCCCGTGGCGGCGACAGACTACCAGATCTATAGGATATACAGGACGTGACAGACTGCCAGGTCTATAGGATATACAGGACGTGACAGACTGCCAGGTCTATAGGATATATATGACGTGACAGACTGCCATGTCTATAGGATATACAGGACGTAACAGACTGCCAAATCTATAGGATATATAGGACGTAACAGACTGCCAAGTCTATAGGATATACAGGACGTGACAGACTGCCAAGTCTATATAATATATAGGACTAACAGACTGCCAGGTCTATAGGTTATACAGGACGTGACAGACTGCCAAGTCTATAGGTTATACAGGACGTGACAGACTGCCAAGTCTATAGGATATATAGGACGTAACAGACTGCCAGGTCTTTATGATATACAGGACGTGACAGACTGCCAGGTCTATAGGATATACAGGACGTAACAGACTGCCAAGTCTATAGGATATACAGGACGGAACAGACTGCGAAGTCTATAGGATATATAGGACGTGACAGACTGCCAAGTCTATACGATATACAGGACGTGACAGACTGCCAAGTCTATAGGATATATAGGACGTGACAGACTGCCAAGTCTATAGGATATACAGGACGTGACAGACTGCCAAGTCTATACGATATACAGGACGTGACAGACTGCCAGGTCTATAGGATATACAGGACGTAACAGACTGCGAAGTCTAAAGGATATATAGGACGTAACAGACTGCCATGTCTATAGGATATATAGTACGTGACAGACTGTCAAGTCTATAGGATATACAGGACGTGACAGGCTGCCAGGTCTTTAGGATATATAGGACGTAACAGACTGCCAAATCTATAGGATATACATGACGTGACAGACTGCCATGTCTATAGGATATACAGGATGTGACAAACTGCCAGGTCTATAGGATATACAGGACGTGACATATATATATATACACATTACATTTTGAAAGTTGCAGGAAGTGCACCGATAGGCAGGAACGGATCACAGTAATTGTGACAGCTATGTTCCCAGGGGAGAAGGACAACGTCGCATTTCAGTCAAGCAATGTTCAGTAATTGTGACAACTATGTTCCCAGGCGAGAAGGACAACGTCGCATTTCAGTCAGTCAATGTTCAGTTCTTGTGACAGCTATGTTCCCAGGGGAGAAGGACAACGTCGCATTTCAGTCAGTCAATGTTCAGTAATTGTGACAGCTATGTTCCCAGGCGAGAAGGACAACGTCGCATTTCAGTCAGTCAATGTTCAGTAATTGTGACAGCTATGTTCCCAGGCGAGAAGGACAACGTCGCATTTCAGTCAGTCAATGTTCAGTTCTTGTGACAGCTATGTTCCCAGGCGAGAAGGACAACGTCGCATTTCAGTCAGTCAATGTTCAGTTCTTGTGACAGCTATGTTCCCAGGCGAGAAGGACAACGTCGCATCACAGGGGCCCGGTAGCTCAGTTGGTAGAGCACTGGACTTGTGATCGGAAGGTCGCAGGTTCGAATTCGGGCCGGGACGGACACGGGTCAACTTTATGTGCGGACCCAGAGACGGAAGCCATGTCCCACCCCCGTGTCATCACAATGGCACGTAAAAGACCTTGGTCATTCTGCCATACGTGCAGGTGGCTGAATACACCTTAAACACGCAGACACCTGGGTAGCGCGACTCCGTTGCTGCTAGCTTTCCAGTGGGAGAAAGCGACCCGAATTTCCCAGCGATGGGACAATAAAGTAATGAAAATGAAAAAAAAAAAAAAAAAATCACAGTCAGTCAATGTTCAGTTCTTGTGACAGCTATGTTCCCAGGCGAGAAGGACAACGTCGCATCACAGTCAGTCAATGTTCAGTTCTTGTGACAGCTATGTTCCCAGGCGAGAAGGACAACGTCGCATCACAGTCAGTCAATGTTCAGTTCTTGTGACAGCTATGTTCCCAGGCGAGAAGGACAACGTCGCATCACAGTCAGTCAATGTTCAGTTCTTGTGACAGCTATGTTCCCAGGCGAGAAGGACAACGTCGCATTTCAGTCAGTCAATGTTCAGTTCTTGTGACAGCTATGTTCCCAGGCGAGAAGGACAACGTCGCATCACAGTCAGTCAATGTTCAGTTCTTGTGACAGCTATGTTCCCAGGCGAGAAGGACAACGTCGCATTTCAGTCAGTCAATGTTCAGTTCTTGTGACAGCTATGTTCCCAGGGGAGAAGGACAACGTCGCATTTCAGTCAGTCAATGTTCAGTTCTTGTGACAGCTATGTTCCCAGGGGAGAAGGACAACGTTGCATTTCAGTCAGTCAATGTTCAGTTCTTGTGACAGCTATGTTCCCAGGCGAGAAGGACAACGTCGCATCACAGTCAGTCAATGTTCAGTGCTTGTGACAGCTATGTTCCCAGGCGAGAAGGACAACGTCGCATCACAGTCGGTCAATGTTCAGTTCTTGTGACAGCTATGTTCCCAGGCGAGAAGGACAACGTCGCATTTCAGTCAGTCAATGTTCAGTGCTTGTGACAGCTATGTTCCCAGGCGAGAAGGACAACGTTGCATTTCAGTCAGTCAATGTTCAGTTCTTGTGACAGCTATGTTCCCAGGGGAGAAGGATTGGATTGGATTGGATTGGATAAGATTTACAGTCCAGTGAGGTTACCCTCATGGAAATTCGGGCTGCTTTCTCCCCGGGGAAAGCGAGCTGCCATACATACGGCGCTACCCATTTTTTTTTTCCTGCATGCGTGTATTCATGTTTCCTGAGACTTAATGCCGTGTGAGATGGAATTTTTTTACTTTATTCCAAGTCCCACGGGTATTTGATGGACATTTTTATCTATGCCTATACAATTTTGCCAGGAAAGACCCTTTTGTCAATCGTGGGATCTTTAACGTGCACACCCCAATGTAGTGTACACGAAGGGACCTCGGTTTTTCGTCTCATCCGAAAGACTAGCACTTGAACCCACCACCTAGGTTAGGAAAGGGGGGAGAAAATTGCGGCCTGACCCAGGCCTGAACACGCAACCTCTCGCTTCCGAGCGCAAGTGCGTTACCACTCGGCCACCCAGTCCCAAGGACTACGTCGCATTTCAGTCAGTCAATGTTCAGTAATTGTGACAGCTATGTTCCCAGGCGAGAAGGACAACGTCGCATCACAGTCAGTCAATGTTCAGTTCTTGTGACAGCTATGTTCCCAGGCGAGAAGGACAACGTCGCATTTCAGTCAGTCAATGTTCAGTAATTGTGCGCTGGAATGTCCTGCCTTGACAGGAAGGGCGTCGTCTTCACGGCGTTCAGGTCGATGTTGGACACCTATCCGTCGGTCCGTGGTTATTCAAGTAAGTTAGGGGCTTGCTGTTGATTGCTGTATACTATTGTAGACTGATGTAGACTGCTATAGACTGCTATATGCTGTAGTAGACTGATGTGGACTGTTGCAGACTGTTGTTGACTGCTATAGTTTGTTGCAGACTGTTGTTGACTGCTATAGACTGTTGTAGACTGTTGTTGACTGATGTAGACTGTTGTTGACTGATGTAGACTGATGTAGACTGATGTAGACGGTTGTAGACGGTTGTAGACTGTTGTAGACTGTTGTAGACTGTTGTTGACTGATGTAGACTGTTGTTGACTGATGTAGACTGCTATAGACTGTTGTAGACTGTTGTAGACGGTTGTAGACTGTTGTAGACTGCTACAGACTGCTTTAGACTGCCATAGACTGTTGTAGACTGCTATAGACTGCTGATGTTGACTGATGTAGATGGTTGTAGACAAATATAGACTCCTGTAGACTGCTGTAGACTGCTGTGGAAGGCTGCATATTGCAGTCTGTTTTTGCGTCCTCATTTTGCATCTCGCCACCAATGCCGACTGTTGTTCACATAGTCGTCTATAGACATATATATATAACCAAGTAAGACCTATCCACTCACCGTGAAACCAATGCCTACAGTTGTCCACACATACATATATATATATATGTATATATATAACAATTGAAGGCCTGTCCACTCACCGTAAAACCAATGCCGACGGTTGCGGAGAAAGCGCCGGCCTGGAACTTTCCCTGGTCAAACTGCACCAACAGTGAAGTCTTGCCCACGCCGCTGTCCCCCACCAGTATCGTCTGCAACCACGAAACAGTCATACAGTTCGCAATAGACGTTTTTCGAAAATAAATCCGTCGGAATTGTTAGGGTTGTTGAAGAGGGACCTTTTCTTGCAAAATCACTGACAAACATTGGAGGGGCCAATCACTGGCAAGGGGAGTGTCGGACATACGTAGAGGGGCCAATCACTGGCAAGGGGAGTGTCGGAAATACGTAGAGGGGCCAATTACTAGCAAGGGGAGTGTCGGAAATACGTAGAGGGGGCAAACACTAGCAAGGGGAGTGTCTGGCAATACGTAGAGGGGCCAAACACTAGCAAGGGGAGTGTGGGAAATACGTAGAGGGGCCAAACACTAGCAAGGGGAGTGTGGGAAATACGTAGAGGGGCCAATCACTAGCAAGGGGAGTGTGGGAAATACGTAGAGGGGCCAATTACTAGCAAGGGGAGTGTGGGAAACACGTAGAGGGGCCAATCACTGGCAAGGGGAGTGTGGGAAACACGTAGAGGGGCCAATCACTAGCAATGGGAGTGTGGGAAACACGTAGAGGGGCCAATTACTAGCAAGGGGAGTGTCGGAAATACGTAGAGGGGCCAATTACTAGCAAGGGGAGTGTCGGAAATACGTAGAGGGGCCAATTACTAGCAAGGGGAGTGTCGGAAATACGTAGAGGGGCCAATTACTAGCAATGGGAGTGTGGGAAACACGTAGAGGGGCCAATTACTAGCAAGGGGAGTGTCGGAAATACGTAGAGGGGCCAATCACTAGCAATGGGAGTGTGGGAAACACGTAGAGGGGCCAATTACTAGCAAGGGGAGTGTCGGAAATACGTAGGGGGGCCAATTACTAGCAAGGGCGGAGTGTGGGAAATACGTAGAGGGGCCAAACACTAGCAAGGGGTGTGTCGGAAATACGTAGAGGGGCCAAACACTAGCAAGGGGAGTGTGGAAAATACGTAGAGGGGCCAATTACTAGCAAGGGGAGTGTCGGAAATACGTAGAGGGGCCAATTACTAGCAAGGGGAGTGTCGGAAATACGTAGAGGGGCCAATTACTAGCAAGTGGAGTGTCGGAAATACGTAGAGGGGATCATAATTATGTTTCCGACACTCCCCTCGCTAGTGATTAGCCCCTCGAATGCTTAGCAGAGGTTTGGCAATAAAAGGTCACATCACAGCCCCGTCCATATCACAGCCCTGCCCACATAATTGCCCCACCCACACCACAGCCCCGCCCACATCACAGCCCCGCCCATATCACAGCCCTGCCCACATAATTGCCCCACCCACATCACAGCCCCGTCCATATCACAGCCCTGCCCACATAATTGCCCCACCCACACCACAGCCCCGTCCATATCACAGCCAGCCCTGCCCACATAATTGCCCCGCCCACACCACAGCCCCGCCCACATCACAGCCCCGTCCATATCACAGCCCTGCCCAGATAATTGCCCCGCCCACACCACAGCCCCACCCACATCACAGCCCCGTCCATATCACAGCCCTGCCCACATAATTGCCCCGCCCACACCACAGCCCCGCCCACATCACAGCCCCGTCCATATCACAGCCCTGCCCACATAATTGCCCCGCCCACACCACAGCCCCGCCCACATCACAGCCCCGTCCATATCACAGCCCTGCCCACATAATTTCCCCACCCACATCACAGCCCATATCACAGCCCTGCCCACATAATTGCCCCACCCACACCAAAGCCCCGCCCACATCACAGCCCTGCCCACATAATTGCCCCGCCCACACCACAGCCCCGCCCATATCACAGCCCCGTCCACACCATAATACCATCCACATCATAACCATACCCACACCATAGCCCCGCCCACACCACAGTTCCGCCCACTCCGTACCCCGCCCACATCATAGCCCGGTCCACACTATAACACCGTCCACATCATAACCACACCCACACCGTACCATAGCCCAGTCCACGTTAGAGGCGTGTCTCGTCATGTCATCGCCCACACCGCATCATTATAATCATCCTCATCTCATTAATCATCCAAAAATATAAATTGTGGTCAGCCTATTGGTCATAACTTCTGAAGTTTCCAAAGCAAATCATTGAGAACTTGAGCATATTATGGCTCTTTGAGTGGAGGACCCCCTCACAAATGGTCACGAAACGTGCCTTTTTTGGCCCCTAAAACGGTCGACACCTACCGCCTTTGACAAAAGGCTACATAAAGACTAGAGAAGTCAGGTGCATAAAACAAAATGTTCTGAGCAGGAAATTGAATGGCCTTTCCAATGGTTGTCAGAAGTGTTTGGTTTGTGCATATTCTGATTTTTTGCAGATTTTAAAATACGGGGCTAAGATTTTTGTCAGGTCGATTTTAGGGGTGACCTTGTTTGACAGGCTGTCACGGGATGCCTATACAAAGTCATCCTGAACTCAGGTCAAAATGAGTTACTTCCCTTCGGGTCTCATTTATCCCTGACAGGATGCCTTGGTTTTCTTTCTGTGGGTAAGAAATCGATTTTATTTTTTTAACATATTTTAGAGCTTTTCGTAATGTGTTATTGATATAAGCAGATTCGCGATCGTCGATAATGAATTTTCATGGTGTTGTGTAATTTTTAAATGACAAAGGAATTGACATGTAAGACAGATTCAAGCGAGCTATCTTTCGCGGGTGTATTTACTGTGCAAACAACTCTAAATATGGCAAAAGTGTCACGTGATAATCAACTTTGGCTACGAAGCAGACGATACTTTTTTCCGTAACCAGTTGGGAGTGAAGCAACAATATCACGGTCTCCTTCCCACAGCAGTCTCAACATTTCGACTTGTTTTAACCTTAGAACGATGTCTTTATCATAATTGTCAAGAACAGAACGGAGATCACTGTCGAAGTCGGCCGATCTGCAATCACTGTCGTCTCAGTTGGGAGATAACTCTGAATTCTTGTTTTGATAGATTCTGCGCAGTAATTATACATCCTGTCAGAGAGACCATGAGCGATAGCGTGGTCCGATGATTATCAGAGTACCATCAATCGGACAAATGATATGTACAGCTGACATAATTACCTTTTCGAGCATAAAAAGTTCAACTAAAATAAATTGCGTTTTAATGAGCTTTGTGTGCGAAAATTGTTGCAATAATTTTTTGGCCAAGTTTAGATTGAGTATAAGGTGTATGTCAAACACAGCGTATACGAACAACAGTTCGTTCACTCGATCTTTGCTAATAACCAAAGTTCGAGCTCTGCTATTACTAAATGAGTCTCCAAAATCTTCAAGTTTTGTTATGGCTGTCCAGAGACTGCAGAGGCAAAGTATGAAATCAACGGCATGAGTGCAACGCAGCATCCTGTCATTATTCACCACAATAACATGTCCGTAATGCATGCGGATTTAACAACAATAAGAAAATACAAACTTATGTGT
>NC_090246.1:6817278-6852127 GCF_037325665.1 Littorina saxatilis | reverse complement strand
CCCGCCTCTCTCCCTCCCCCCTCTCTCTCTCTGTCCCTCTCTATCTCCCCCCTCTCTCTCTCTGTCCCTCTCTATCTCCCCCCTCTCTCTCTCTGTCCCTCTCTATCTCTCCCCCCCTCTCTCTCTCTGTCCCTCTTTCTCCCCGCCTCTCTCCCTCCCCCTCTCTCCCTCTCTATCTCTCCCCCCCTCTCTCTCTCTCTCTCTCCCTCTCTATCCCTCTTTCTCCCCGCCTCTCTCCCTCCCCCCTCTCTCCCTCTATCTCCCCCCCCTCTCTCTCTCTGTCCCTCTCTATCTCTCCCTCTCTTTCCCTCTTTCTCCCCGCCTATCTCCCTCCCCCCTCTCTCCCTCTCTATCTCTCCCCCCCTCTCTCTCTATCTCTCACCCGGTTGAAGACAAAAAGGATGTTGCCACGCTTTGGCAAGCCATAAATGAAGTGTTAGGTAAATCCCAAAGAAGAAATAGCAGATTAAATAGCGCCATTTCTCCTGACAAACTCAATGAGTACTTTCTGTGTTTGGCTGATCGATTGAAACAATCAAAAATGTAAATGAAGAAGTCGAGGGTGGGGACTCCCTGTTGTTTAGATTAAAAGAGTTTTGTATGCATAAATTGAAATCACAAGATTCATTCTCTATCCCAACTATTGCCGTACATGAAGTTGGAAAATTTATAAAAAAAACCTTCAGAATAACAAATTCATGGCGCCTGACAAAATCCCCCCGTCGTTGCTTAAATTAGCCCTACCGTACATAGTGGAATCCCTAACGTATGTGTATAATCTTTGCATTGAACAAAATATTTTTCCTGATGCATTTAAAACGGCAAAGGTCGTTCCACTTCCTAAAAATAAAGATGTCTGACCCTAATAACTTCAGGCCAATTTCATTGCTTCCTATTTTATCAAAGCCTTTAGAGAAGCACACCCAGAAGAATCTTCTGAACTACATGGAAAGGTGCAAATTATTTCACAATTTTCAATCTGGGTTTCGTCCGAAACATTCCTGTATAGTACAGCTCTTTCATCACTATGTGATAACTGGCTATCGGCAATTAATCGTACGGACATATCAGGCGCTGTATTTCTTGATTTTAAGAAAGCTTTTGACCTTGTAGATCACACAGTACTTTTACATAAACTCGCATTGTACGTGAACAATCCCGCAACGTGTTCATTCTTTAAATCATATCTTGTCAACAGAACACAGTATGTTTCTATAAACGGTAAAACCTCTCCCAACGGATGTTTAAAGAGTGGAGTCCCCCAGGGGTCAATTTTAGGGCCTATTTTGTTTTGTGTATTCATTAATGACCTCCCGGATCCCCCTTCATATATCTAATTCAAAAGTTAAAACGGATTTTTTTGCAGATGATTCGACGCTTCACACAAGCTGTAGGACTGTTCAAGAAGTTGAAGTTTCCTTACAGTCTAGTCTGAATGAAGTCAACAATTGGTGTAACCAGAATTTTATGATAGTGCACCCAGGGAAGACAAAAAGCATGATTATTACAACAAGACAAAAACACCAATCACGACCTCTTAATTTAAATCTTTCTCTGGAATTACAACCTGTTC
The DNA here is from genome assembly GCF_037325665.1 of Littorina saxatilis. Classification (NCBI taxonomy): domain Eukaryota; kingdom Metazoa; phylum Mollusca; class Gastropoda; order Littorinimorpha; family Littorinidae; genus Littorina; species Littorina saxatilis. Next base: position 6,850,554 of record NC_090246.1, on the reverse strand, counting down.
AGCAGGTAACGGAACAGCGTGTTTTGGGTGTGATAGTCGATCAAGAATTAAAATGGCAATCTCATGTACATTATATTTGTCAAAAAGTATCCAAGAATTTGTTTCTGCTATCAAAGTTAAAGCAATATGTCGATATCGCAACACTAAAACTATTTTATCATGCCCACATCTTATCTCATATTAATTACGCATCAACTCTTTGGGGTGGCGTCTCTGATATTCACATGAAAAAATTAAACTCTCTACATCGTCGGGCAGCTAAAATCATGTTAAATGGTCCACAATTATCAGCTGATTTGAAGTTAAAGAATCTAAACTACCTGCCGCTAGTTAAACAGTTACAGTTTAATAAGACTGTAATGATGTACAAAGTATATCATGGCGAAGTGCCCAACTATATTCAGGTGAAGGTCGCAATGGCGGTTGGTTGAACGGAGCTCGATGACTGTGAGGATTTTCGTTAAACTACAGTGCAAGGGAAGCAGTATGGACTCTGATATTGTGCACATCTAAACGTTCTACACATTGTGACAAATGGATTTGTACATAGTTTAGTCTAAATTAATGTTTAACATTTTTTTTAGCAATTTTATTAAATGTGTGCAGATTAGCTTACCATACTTTTAATCCGCATAGTATGGCCTGATAGAATTGACCAATGGAAGAAGAGGTTTCAATCAGCATAGTATGGCATGTTAGGATTGACCAATGGGAGAGGAGATTACTAAATTGGAGAAACTGTAAGTAGCCATGTTTGTTGTATCGAGCAGAACATCATAAACTATCACTGGAGACGGGTGTGTCTGCCCAGGTCTCCACGGTTATGATCGGGTTCTCAAATAGCATTGAGGTCGACGGTATGTGACTCATGCCTGGATTAATCATGTTGGATTCATTGCTGTGAATACACAGGTATTTATTAAATTGTGTTTGTTCAGTAATCTTGACTTGTGAAATGATTTTGAGAATAATGTTGTGAATTGGATTAGAAGATGTGTGAGCTGTTGTCAGCCATTTTGGAAAGGAATGTTTGTATTTTCCTTTGTAATGGAGTATTTGGTAAATGAGCTGAAATAATATTGTAATAGCATAGGCTAGTTGACGGATGAATGTGATATTATTGAGTAAGAGTGGAATTAATATTTTGTGGAGAAGTTTGACTAAGAACTGAGTGGTTGAGACTTATGATAGTATAAACTTTTTACACAGCACCCCGGTGGGAGCGAGGGTGTACTCCACTGCGGGAAAGAAGGAATAAGATGAACATCCCCTCCTTGTCGCCACTACCTAGAAGGTCGTCGGATGCAACGGCACAAGGTTGTAACGCAGCGCAGGAATTCTTGGATCCGGTGGAATCCCACCCCATATCACCATGGTCGTAATTTTTCATTGGTGTGATATGGATCAAGTAAATGAACCCGCTGAACTGTGAGAAACAAGTAAACTGTGAGTAACAAGTGAACTGTGAGAAACAAGTGAACTGTGAGTAACGAGTGAGATAAGAATCCATAAATATAAATATTGAAACGACGTCATCGAGGGACAGATATTCCTCCACGTAACTACTCAACTTATTATTATATTTCAGTGAATTTAAGTGATTGTTGATTGTGTGTGAATTGCCATACATGTATTTTGTGTGAATGTCAGAATGACTTAAATATAGGTACGAGGGCAAAGGGCAATAACTTGTTTAAGTCTTTGTGTCTAGTTTGAGTGCTGTGTGTGTGTGAAATGGAGTGACTTAGTAAACAGAGTTAGGACATGCATTTCTGATAGAATAGTTATTTACACACAGATACTTCCAGAAAAAAACCTTCGTAACACACATGTGGTCAATTCTCAGTGATTGTTGACGTGACACACATGTGGTCAATTCTCAGTGATTTTTGACGTGATGCAAGTGAGTGCTCTTTGTTAAAATCGAATTGAAGTGTTACTGATTCGGGTCAAGAATGAAATGTCATGTGTAGATTAGATATTGCTCGTGCAATGTAAAAGACCACTGCACGCTTCACGCCTTTCCTTGTCAACAGTGTGGCCTACTGACCTAGTGACCCATTGCTAAACAACATTCACGCTCTTACGTGTCACGGAGCCTCGGTTTTCAGTCGCCAGCTGTAGACAATACCCTTGCAACACTCTTGCAGTGTCACAGTGGCGCCAGCTGTTAACATTTTCTTTTGAAAACAATACCTGAATATCTGTACGATCCTTACCTATCCTTCCCTATGTCGACACCGGACCGCGACCGTGAGACAGCCAAACGACCAGCTGTATCTCCTCTATCTGACGACGGCGAGGCAAATCGACCTTGTGATAGCTTCATGTCTGATTCAGACCCAGAAACCACAATCATTAACCCTACGTACTTGAACAGCACTGTATTGGACGCCCCCATACAATCACCAGATATGTCCAACCTAAAAGAACAGATCAAGAACGCACTTATTGATCCGGAACTGATAGAACTCCTATCCAAGGCCCTGGCGGTGGAGGTCAGGGCCCGTATGCTTATGGGGGAGGTTCGCGACAACCCCCGAAGTTTTGAGTGACATCGGAAGTACTTGCCTCACTTTCGTATGCATGGGCCGGAAAAAGGGTTTACTTCGAAGCAAAGCGAGGAAGTAACTCAGGGTAGTTTGCGACTACTTCTAAAGTTTTGAGCGACATCGGAAGTACATCCTCACTTTCGCATGCATGGGACGAAAAAAAAGTTTACTTTGGAAGCTAACGAGGAAGTAAATGAGGGTAACTGTACTTCAGCCAGACCCAGTAGTAAACACGCTACTTCCACAGTTTCTCAGTGCAAAAAAGCAGGGGTTTTCTTCAGTTTTTCATATCAAACCGAGCTGACACAAATGAAAGTCCCAAAGAGAGAAAATAGAAGGAAAAGTCGTATCTTGTGCATGCATTTCGTGCAAATTTCCCTGAATACAAACCTGAGTTGCCAGCTTTGACTTTTGTTTGTTCTGGGTCATTGGCCACCACTCTTTCATTCCCGCTTATACGAGGGGGTTACTGTGTTTCTATGAAAATGGGCGTCGTTGTGTGCATGTGTGAGTGTTTGTGTGTGTGTGTGTGTGTGTGTGTGTGTGTGTGTGTGTGTGTGTGTGTGTGTGTGTGTGTGTGTGTGTGTTTATTTGTGCGAGCAGAGACATAGATATGTATGTATGTCTCTGGTGCGAGTGCCTGCCTGCCTGTGTGTGCGTGCGTGTGGGTATAATTGTGCGTCTGTTCCTTCATACGTTTGTGTGCGTGTGTGTGTTTGTGTGTGTGTGTGTGTGTGTGTGTGTGTGTGTGCATGTGTGTTTTATTTATTTTTTTGTTTTTTGTTTTTAATCTCAGTTGCATGCAGGTGGCTGCTACCGCATTTTAGGTGTGTTTTTTTCTCTCTCACCTTTGTTTTTTTAAGCAGGAAGCATCCTTCTTCATGGTTATTTATTTATTTTTTTAATCAAATGTTTACATGTTTAAGTTAACAAACTTTATCAATAAACTAATATCATGTTAACCAAAGATTTAACAAAAAAACCATTCCTGCCGGAAAAAAAAATTAAATCAATTTTGCTATTATAACGTACTCTTTTGCACATGAAGAAAATAAACAAAAATAAACAAATGCCAAAGAGTACAAAAAAAATTACGGGCAGAGACTCAATCAGGCGAACGAGAGAACCGTTCGACCACGGAATCAGTTGAAAATAATTGGACACTGTAATGCATTAAAGAAGACGCTAGCACGCTTTCACCACAAGCCGGTATGATCGAGCATCGGTTGAAATCTTTCGCGAGCGGTATCTCGTATTTGTCCGCAATGCATTGGTGCTTAAATGACACCAATGTGTGTCCATGAGGGACATAAATCTACAAACAATATTTTAACAAGATTTATTCAAAATTGACGGTTTTAGAGGAGGGGGATGGGTCCTCTAACTTTACAGCTCGGAGACACCCGGGTAAGTCTTTACCGGAGTTTCATGAATAACACTTAGCAGACTTATCGAGCGGAAGTGGTTTTACAGGCCGGTATATGAGTTGCAGCTGTTTCAAGAATACGAACCCTAACCCTTTCCTATCTATACACGGGATCAGCGTGTTATTATCATTTTCTAAACTTTAACTGGCATTTTTGTCAGTGACCCCTTTTTTATATTTAGTCAAGTTTTGACTAAATATTTTAACATCGAGGGGGAATCGAAACGAGGGTCGTGGTGTATGTGTGTGTGTATGTGTGTGTGTATGTGTGTGTGTGTGTGTGCGTGCGTGTAGAGCGATTCAGACCAAACTACTGGACCGATCTTTATGAAATTTGACATGAGAGTTCCTGGGATCGATATCCCCATACGTTTTTTTCATTTTTTTGATAAATGTCTTTGATGACGTCATATCCGGCTTTTCGTGAAAGTTGAGGCGGCACTGTCACGCCCTCATTTTTCAACCAAATTGGTTGAAATTTTGGTCAAGTAATCTTCGACGAAGCCCGGACTTCGGTATTGCATTTCAGCTTGGTGAAGTAATTAATGACTTTGGTCATTAAAAATCTGAAAATTGTAAAAAATATATTTCTTTTATAAAACGATCCAAATTTACGTTTATCTTATTCTCCATCATTTGCTGATTCCAAAAACATATAAATATGTTATATTCGGATTAAAAACAAGCTCTGAAAATTAAAAATATAAAAATTATGATCAAAATTAAATTGTCGAAATCAATTTAAAATCACTTTCATCTTATTACTTGTCGGTTCCTGATTCCAAAAACATATAGATATGATATGTTTGGATTAAAAACACGCTCAGAAAGTTCAAACGAAGAGAGGTACAGAAAAGCGTGCTATTCTTCTTAGCGCAACTACTACCCCGCTCTTCTTGTCAATTTCACTGCCTTTGCCATGAGCGGTGGACTGACGATGCTACGAGTATACGGTCTTGCTGAAAAATGGCATTGCGTTCAGTTTCATTCTGTGAGTTCGACAGCTACTTGACTAAATATTGTATTTTCGCCTTACGCGACTTGTTTAACGTTTTGAACGTAAAAACATCTTTTGGAGTGAAGTCTCGAAGGACTGAGGTGGCGTGATAGTATATAAACAGGCGTCTGAAACTTATACTTGTGTTGATTCTATCTATGTGTATGACTGCGAGAGTGGATCGTGGTGTGGTTAGTTAGTTAGCAGTAACTAACCGTTCATAATCACCTTTTGTGATCTGTGAAACGTGACAGCCTATTTCTATTTTATAACATACAACTGTTCGTTTCACCTTTTCAAAAGCTTTACTATTTGAGTACTTCCGTTTCCACAAAAATTTGAAAAGGATAGTATTTCATCTATCAAGCACTTTTGTCGGTGCAGAGAGTGCCTGCTAAACATATACAAACTGGGATATCAAAAAAAATTTAATTATACACAATTTACCGCTAATGCTTAAATTCCGTTTTGACCACATTCCAACAATTCTTTCAATTATATCAAACCGTACTGACCAATTCTCTTCAATGCCAGAAGCAGCGATATCGTTTCTAAATATTATACCCAAAATTTTTAACTGTTTTTTCCATCTTATATTACAGTATTGCTCAAGACTGTTCTTCATGGATCCTAGCCACATTGCCTCTGTTTTATTTTCATTCAGATGTAAATTTGAAATACATGAAAACTGTTTTACTATTAACAGTATTTGTTGGAGATCGTGTTTATCTTTAAGGAACATTGTTACGTCGTCTGCATACATTGCCAATTTTAAAATATATTCCAAATTGGTTTTTAAATGAAATGACGGGAATTTTAATCCTTTTATATTCGGGTCACTGCGTATCTTAATGGCTAAAAGTTCAAGGCCAAGGACAAAGGCCATCGGTGAAAAATTACATCCCTGACGAATTCCGGTTAATACGTCGAATTCCTCAGAGATCCATCCCATGTAATTGATGCAACTTGTGGTATTATTCGTTAACATTTTTACGGAATTCAAAAAGTTATCACCGAAACCAAATTTTCTAAATGCCCAATACATATAATCTTTAGAAATTGAGTCAAAAGCACGTGAAAAGTCAAGGGCAAGTAAAATGCCTGGTTCATTTTTCTGATTCATAAGATCTGTTACGTCATCAATCAATCGAATAACATCGCTTGATTTTCTCCCTTGAATAAAACCGACTTGATCTCCTGAAATAATATCAGTAATGACAGATGCGAGGCGAATTGCTAAACACTTTGCAAATATTTTGTAGTCAGTATTTGTTAGCGAAATTGGTCTCCAATTGATTAGGCTGTCCCGTGGTAAATCTTTTCCTTTGTGGAGTAAGGAAATAACTGCTCTTTTTTGTGTAGTCGACATCTCACCGACTTGAAAGGATGTTTGTAGAGAATTGAAAACCATCGTCTTTAGGCTCGGCCAAAAAAACTTCACGAAACTAGTTGTAAGCCCGTCCAAACCTGGTGATGATCCGTTCCTTAATAACTGTAATGCTCTGCCAATTTCCTCAATAGTAAATTCACGGTCCATGTCAACTTTCTGTTCTTGTGTTAACTGTGGAATATTTAATCCATCAACTTCACGTTCAGCTTTATTTTCGTCAAAATCAATATTTTTTCCAAATACATCGTGGTAAAATTTTGTTTGTTCTTTCATTATTTCTTCTTGTGATGTAATCATATTCCCGGAATCATCCATTAATTTGTCCATTATCTTAACGTTTGCTCTTACCTTTTCGAGATTCAAGAAGTAGCGAGTGTTTTTCTCACCCTGTTCAATAAATCTTTCTCGAGATCTTACTTGTGCACTCTTTGCTTCTTGAATATTGAATATTTCAAGTTTGTGCTTTAAATTTTCTCTTTGTGTTAACAGATCCTGATTTTTTGTATTAACTGACAATTTCTTGTCTGTTTCGTTAAGTTGATTTTGCAACATAGCTTTATTATCAATGTTTTGCTTATGTTTATTTTTACTAAATCGTATGCAGAATTCCCTTATCTGAATTTTACAGAAATCCCATTTGTCGTGGGGGTTGTCCTCGGAATGATCATTCATATATTGTTCATATATAGTTATCGTTGTTGTTGTTCTTGTTTTCATTTGTTTAAATATCATGCATTTACAATATTGTCCGCCTCATTACTCGTTTGTTTCTAAGAGCACATTTATAAGTTTATCTTGTTGTGCTCCCTTAATTACAACTTTCAATTACGGCTTTGTATTTATGCAATTGAATAAAAAAAATGTTTAAACCAAACACCAAATAAAGAAAGAAACAAACAAACAAATATAGTTGTTTGATGTTTTGTTTTCGGGAGGTTATGGACAAAGGCTAATGGTCAGAACCCAAACATTTTTATTTTTGAAATATGAAATTCTGATTGAGTTTGCGTTTCTTCATTTTTTCAAAATTATCATTTGTTATTTATTTACCCACATGGGGTTTCCTGAAATGAATTCTTTGCCTCGCCTCTCTGTCTCTCACTGTCTCTCTCTGAATTTTGTTTGATATCAACGTTGATAGAAACATCATCGCGAACACACCGTGGTCACATGACATACCGATGCAGCCCCCCAGCTACAGACCGAGCTATAGATATGTGTATAAATCTATATATTTATACTGTTCCCGTTGCCTGCGTCGTGGTCACATGACATACCGATGCAGCCCCCCAGCTACAGACCGAGCTATAGATATGTGTATAAATCTATATATATATATATATATATATATACATATATTTATACTGTTCCCGTTGCCTGCGTCGTTGTGACAGACGTATCGGAGGTTCCAGGTTCGTCTCGTCGAGTCGTGCGGCACATTTTAGATTCCGCCAATTACTCGGCCTAACGAGACCAGTTCTGAGACGGACGGCGACAGCCAGGGGCGAGGTGCATGATTGTGCCGAGCTATTTGTGTTTCGACAGCCGTACTTCATCATGGACGAGGTCGTCAGGTTTGGGTTTAAGCATTTTATGCACTTTTCGGAAGGCGGTACAAACACTTATCTTCTGAAATGGTTTGGAAGAAGAGCCGAAGCGTGTACGTAACGGATTAAAACCATGATGCTACGAGCCCTACAGACTACACTGATTAAAACCATGATGCTACGAACCCTACAGACTACACTGATTGAAACCATGATGCTACGAGCCCTACAGACTACACTGATTAAAACCGTGATGCTACGAGCCCTACAGACTACACTGATTAAAACCATGATGCTACGAGCCCTACAGACTCCACTGATTAAAACCGTGATGCTAGGAGCCCGTCAGACTACACTGATTAAAACCATGATGCTACGAGCCCTACAGACTCCACTGATTAAAACCATGATGCTACGAGCCCTACAGACCCCACTAAACCATGATGCTAGGAGCCCTTCAGACTACACTGATTAAAACCATGATGCTACGAGCCCTACAGACCCCACTGATTAAAACCATGATGCCACGAGCCCTACAGACTCCACTGATTAAAACCATGATGCTACGAGCCCTACAGACTCCACTGATTAAAACCATGATGCTACGAGCCCTACAGACTCCACTGATTAAAACCGTGATGCTACGAGTCCTACAGATCCCACTGATTAAAACCATGATGCTACGAGCCCTTCAGGCTACACTGATTAAAACCATGATGCTACGAGCCCTACAGACTCCACTGATTAAAACCATGATGCTACGAGCCCGACAGACCCCACTGAATAAAACCATGATGCTACGAGCCCTTCAGACTCCACTGATTAAAACCATGATGCTACGAGCCCTTCAGACTACACTGATTAAAACCATGATGCTACGAGCCCTTCAGACTCCACTGATTTTAACCATGATGCTATGAGCCCTACAGACTCCACTGATTTTAACCATGATGCTATGAGCCCTACAGACCCCACTGATTAAAACCATGATGCTACGAGCCCTACAGACCCCACTGATTAAAACCATGATGCTACGAGTCCTACAGACCCCAATAAACCAAAATGCTACGAGCCCTTCAGACTACACTGATTAAAACCATGATGCTACGAGCCCTACAGACTACACTGATTAAAACCATGATGCTACGAGCCCTACAGACCCCACTGATTAAAACCATGATGCTACGAGTCCTACAGACCCCAATAAACCAAAATGCTACGAGCCCTACTGATTAAAACCATGATGCTACGAGCCCTACAGACTACACTGATTAAAACCGTGATGCTACGAGCCCTTCAGACTCCACTTCGCTATAAGACTGTCCATGTCCATCCCTGTGTGAGCTTTCCGTCTGTTATTTCTGTTTTCTCTTTCTTTCCTTGTTTCTGTCATTCTTTTCTTTTTATGTGCACGCTGTGATGTTAACGTTGGAGCATTGAGGGAAAGGTTGACATGAATAACTGAACTCCCCACCCCTGACAGCGGTTTATCGTCGTTGGAATCAATACGGCTCCCCGATGGCCCAAGGGTAGGATGTCTTCCTCAGATCAGAGTCAGAAACGGAGATCAAAATGTCGACTGCTACAGTCGATAAAGCTGGTGTTTGATGACCGTGTGTTGTGTACCTCTGTGATTGATGTCCCTCGTTCTGAGAGAATTATAAGTTTAACGCCCTCACGGCAAAGCCTTTAGGGGCATGTGAGACAAGAAAACACGGCTTTTTATAACGAGAAAGAAAATACAAATAAATACAAGTTTAATAAAAGATAAAAATGCAAGGGGGGGTAAGTAAACGCAGCCAGCTGGCTGCCGGCGGCTAGAGGAGACCTGCATTTGGCTAGGTAACTGGCTGGGTCGTCTTGGGTCAGTGCTGTGAATGGTCACTTTGGGGCTGTTTGGGGCTGTCACAGCATGTCAGACACACCGGTAGCTTTATTTCATCCACGGTGCCACAAACAGGCTGACCAAAGGGCACCGTCACAGCATAGAATTGACCTGACGCAACGCGCGTGAAAGGGGATCTCTCTCTCTCTCTCTCTCTCTCTCTCTCTCTCTCTCTCTCTCTCTCTCTCTCAATATGTATGTCTGTCTCTGTCTCTCTCTCTCGGTCTCTCTCTCTCTCTCTGTCTCTCTCTGTCTCTCTCTCTTTCTCTCTCTTTCTCTCGTCCTAAATATTTGCAATCACATTTCAAACATGCCACAAAAAGATATGGGTCCAAAAAAATCATCCCTCCTATACCTCGCATAGACCTCTACAAATCGAGTTTAGCCTTCTCGGGAGCGTTTCTCTGGAACTCCTTACCCCAACAGATAAGAAATGCAACTTCAGTGAAAATGTTTAAGAGACAGTCACGTTCACACATCATTCGTGAATGAAATGTCTTGTTCGATTGTTATATTAGTACAAAATGTTTAACGGATGTGTAGCTGATCGGAGCAACTTATTCCCAAATGAAAGGTATAACTATATGTCAATGTAATTTTGTAATTTTTTCAGTTCTCCTTATGTAATTCCTTAAATGCACATTGTGTTGCATTCTGTACAATGTATTTCTGTATTTTATATGATTGAATTTATATTTGTAATGTGCGTCTGTCTTTATGTGTTGTATAAAGGACAGGTTGGAAGAATAGGCTTTGCCTAAAACCTTTATCCTTTTGTAATAAAGTTCTGAGTCTGAGTCTGAGTCTGAGTCTCTCTCTCTCTCTCTCTCTCTCTCTCTCCCTCTCTCTCCACCCTCTCTCTCTCCCTCTCTCTCTCTCTCTCTCTCTCTCTCTCTCTCTCTCTCTCTCTCTCTCTCTCTCTCTCTCTCTCTCCTGAATACTGGATTGTTGTCTTAACCAGCTGCCTGTTTACCAGGGTTAGTGTTAACGCTATGCACACACACACACACACACACACACACACACACACACACACACACACACACACACACACACACACATACGGCTCGGGCCGCAATCGATAGCTTCATCACGCGGCCGATCAACAAGCGTGACTGGGCAACAGGCAGCTGCCATTGTTATACTACCAGACGCCATTGTTATACTACCAGACGCCATTGTTATACTACCAGACGCCATTGTTATACTACCAGACGCCATTGTTATACTACCAGACGCCATTGTTATACTACCAGACGCCATTGTTATACTACCAGACGCCATTGTTATACTACCAGACGCCATTGTTATACTACCAGACGCCATTGTTATACTACCAGACGCCATTGTTATACTACCAGACGCCATTGTTATACTACCAGACGCCATTGTTATACTACCAGACGCCATTGTTGTTTTCTGAGCAAACCGAGTACACTTTGTAAGGGCCTATCACTGTATTCCTGATACCCGGGGCCGCTATTAGGGGGCGGGGTGGAGGGGGGGGGGGGGGGGGCCTATCACTGTATTCCTGATACCGCCGCTATTAGGGGGCGGGGTGGAGGGGGGGGGGGGGGCTGCGATATACACACAATACTGCTCGCCTTGTAACAGTTCATCGATTGAAAAAGAGGCGTTAATGCAGCCATTGACTATCTGAGGAAAGGAGCCAAATAAACGAAGCGACACATGTAGCGTATTTTATTTCTGGACACTGTCTAGTAGGTGCGTGAATCAGCTCCAGAAATAAAATACGCTACACAGAAGATCGGCACCGACCAATGAAACAAAATCCAGTTGGTGCTCATTTGACTAAGTTGTACTCGTGCCATGGTCTAAGTTGTACTCGTGCCATGGTCTAAGTTGTACTCGTGCCATGGTCTAAGTTGTACTCGTGCCATGGTCTAAGTTGTACTCGTGCCATGGTCTAAGTTGTACTCGTGCCATGGTCTAAGTTGTACTCGTGCCATGGTCAAAGATCCTGAAAGGAGATAAAGGGAGACTGAATAAAGTAATGGACACTACAGCAGTGAGGAAGAGATGACAATTACACTTAACACTATCCCTAAATTAAAACATTTGACCTATCAACACATAATTAACTAGATGATTACCCGCTTCGCCGGGTACCGGCTTCGCCGGGAAGAAGTAGAGCCGAATACCAGGCTGCGCCTGGGACCCGGCTTTGCCGGGTGTACGCCGGCTTCGCCGGCGCACGAAGGAAAGGAGATAAACGCGCAAAACACTGGAGACCTTCTAAAAATAGTAACGTGCAGTAACGTAGTAACGGGAATATGGATTGACGCCACACGGAGGAAGGGAGATAATCGCGGCTGAAAACACTGGAGAAGATAAGGAAGAGTTACTGGTAGTGGATCCCGACAACCAAAAAAAATCGGTTCGGCGCGCACAGCACTGCGCGCTGAGAGCACGTGTTGAAATATCTGGGTGCGTCTCAGAAACTGAACCTTTTGTGTGTGCCATAATCAAATTAGCCCACAATTGAAACATACTGAATTTTAAATCATGATATTGGTATTTTTGAGAAGTAAAATGAATAAAGAAATAGTACAAACAAAACTGAGTATTTTGCATGATTATTATGAAGGTTGTTTTGCGAAAGAAATGATTGGATGCGTGAAAAATGGAGGTCTGATCTGTGACATGAACCATCAACTAGTTTTGCACCTCACTACAAGAATCGTTTAGAATGTCCAAGGACTGCTATTCTTGTTATGTGTGTTTGGTTTAAGTGTACTTGACAGTTGAAATGTTATTTTGTCCACAGAATTGTTTTTTTAAACGAAATTAATCGCTTGAAAGTTTGCCATCACTGTCGTAGCATAGGTTTCCACACGCGTGCAACAGCAACAAGTCCTAAATTTGAACTTTAGAATTTGCATATTCATCTTCAACACGATCTTGACATGAAAGGGCATAGAAAATCGCTAAGCTAAATGTTATTTAAGTATTATTTTCTCAAAATTGCATCTGCAAACTAAGTTGAAAGTTGCGCAATATGACATGCTTCTTCAAAATTCAGTTACGATGGTGAACGGTTTTGCAAATAATGTTCAGAGTTTTGAAGAAAGATTAGAACTATTTTGCGCGTAGTGACTTAGAGGTGCGGGTGACTACGCATGCGCAGTTACAGAGAGAAATAGTTCAGCTTCCAGCAGCGAAGAAAGATTTCGAGAATGTTTCCGAAGTCTGTGATTTTGTTACGACAGTGATCAACACCCAAGGTTCTTGAGAAAAGGTGAGTTTTTGCTGCTATGATATTCTATGAAGTGAAAAATTAGGCTAAACATTTGTTAATAATAGTTTTTCTTTCGATTTCACCTAGTCAAAACTTGACTAAATGTTTTAACATAGAGGGGGAATCGAAACGAGGGTCGTGGTGTATGTGTGTGTGTGTCTGTCTGTCTGTCTGTGCGTGTGTGTGTGTAGAGCGATTCAGACTAAACTACTTGACCGATCTTTATGAAATTTGACATGAGAGTTCCTGGGTATGATATCCCCGGACGTTTTTTTCTTTTTTTCGATAAATACCTTTGATGACGTCATATCCGGCTTTTTGTAAAAGTTGAGGCGGCACTGTCACACCCTCATTTTTCAATTAAATTGATTGAAATTTTTGTAAAGCAATCTTCGACGAAGGCCGGACTTCGGTATTGCATTTCAGCTTGGTGGCTTAAAAATTAATTAATGACTTTGGCCATTAAAAATCTGAAAATTGTAATAATTTTGTTTTTTATGTATAAAACGATCCAAATTTACGTTCATCTTATTTGACATCATTTCCTGATTCCAAAAACATATAAATATGTTATATTTGGATTAAAAACAAGCTCTGAAAATTAAAAATATAAAAATTATGATCAAAATTAAATTTCCGAAATCGATTTAAAGGAACGGTAAGTGTCAATGTTTTCTTTAATTGTAAAAGTTGTATGTTCAATGGAATGGTAAGTCTGAACAAAATAATTACTTTATTTTGTTTTTAGCCAGTGAATGTGGATGCATCAAAATCTTGATAGACATCAAACAAATTCATGTTAGTGAAACTAGTACACATATTGCATCAATCTTTGGTTGAAATCGCAGGTACTTGCATGTTTCAGGTGCAAGAGATTCGACCTGATGAACTGGTGGTAAAGTTCCTTCGAAAGAAACCGGAGGGGAACTACTATTGCTTTCCAGGGATCGATGATATTTTCTTAGTCCCTACATCTGATGCAACCATGATTCGTGACCCCGCCTTCAATGCCAGGGGGCATTATTTCTTTTGAAATAAATTAATTAACTGCAAGTGGCAACTGTTCTATATGTAACCAATGCCTTTGGTTTATTGTCTTAACAATTGAATGAACCACTTTTGAACATTTGCATTCTTCATGTCAAACCTTATAATACATGTCTGGTTGTTCGTTTCCGAGTTACGTCGGTGATGAACTTTTCATTAATGTTTCTCTTTTTGGGGGCAAAGTTTGCTTGATTTTGTCCAGCTTTTTTTCTTTCTGTTCCTGTTTTAGTGTTTGGCATTTTACCTAAGAAGAATCTGGTTGCAAAATTAGCTTCATTTAGTAAAGTTTGTTGGAAAAAGCATAACCGTTTCTTTGTTACAAAAGTGATGTTTCCATGTTACATCGGTGACCATTTTGCATTCTTTTGGGATAACTTTCCAACATTTTGTCTTAGAGCAACAAATCTTTGTATATATGCAATTGTGAAGGTTAAATGTCAATAAGACTGAATGAATGCCATGTATCAACATGTTCTGATCAGGATATCATTAATTAATTTTCATTTTTGTATTGAAATTTTGACGAATGCATGGAACTTTGAAAAAAAACATTATTTTGTTGTTTGCATGTAGTCATTTCATATTGAACTCTATAATGGCTTGTGATTCAACAATAATAACTGAATAAAAGTCGTTTTCAGCCTTATAAATGCAGTTTTGTTGTCTTTTATTGTTTCCATGTTACACGGGTGATTTTGCACACATGGTCCAAATAATGCTCAATATATGGCAAACTAAAGGCAATGTTATATTTTTTCTTGTTTAAACTGAAAAGGTACACCCTGAGAAGTGTGTAAATAGTATTATCAAAGTTTTCTGGGAAGATTTTACTTTTGGTGATAATGTCACAAACAGAGGACGAGATTCTGAGACGCACCCATCTCATCGATGAGGTTGTGTCCGGGGTGTAACTGAATACGGTGTCCAAATTTGAAAAAGATCCACCGAGAACTTTGGCCGTGCATCGCGAACAGACAGACAGACAGACAGACAGACAGACAGACAGACAGACAGAGAGACAGACAAACAGACCGATAGAGAGACAGACCGACAGACAGACAAACAGATAGAGAGACAAACAGACCGACAGACAGACACTAGTCGTATATATATATATAGATGGTCGTTATATGCAGTTAATGTCGGAGTGGAAACATTATAGCCACTTTGTTTCACTGAGGACATGCATAAATAGAAGCACTTTGCACTTCAGATGATACTCTAGAGGAGAGTAGAGAAGTGGTTTGTTTTGTGTTTTGTGTTTTCTGTTTGTCTTTTTGCTCGTTTTTGGCTCACATAAGTGTAGCCTATGCGATCGTAACTTTGTCTGTCTGTGCATGTGTGCGTGTGTGCGTGTGTGCGTGTGTATGTCTGTGGTAGAAACTTTAACATTTGACTAAACACCGAAATACTCATTTTACCTGGTTATTATTCAAGCAACAGCTTCAAAGTATTGAAGCAATGATCAACATTTCGTCGGCACGTATGTAGTTAAAGTGTGTATCCAAAGAAAACGGGTGGTGGGGGGTTTTGGGGGGGGGGGGGGGGGGAAACAGGTGACTGATTTGTGTCGTGTTTGGTATGTAGACCAGGTCAGGGGTCAAGGTTAGGTCAGATCGCGTGAAGGATTGTGGTATAGATACAGTTATCACCGAGCTGCAGTTCGCCGATTCGGAGAAGACGATTTCACATTGTTCGGTTTCGTAGCTCCAGAAAAATAGATAAGGAAGATACCAAAGGAGATTTCCTACAGGTTAATCTGCACAGCGTGTTTCCAGTGTCTGCGCGAGGAAGCGCTGTCGAAAGCGCAGTGTCGATCTGTCCATCTGGCAGTCGTGTCCCCGGCCGTAAGTAGGCTACAGACAGACAGATCTAGATCTAGTGTCTCGCACTCTTGCACCGTGTCACCTATACTTACTGTGTGTGTGTATGTGTGACGGAGTGATTGAGTTTGTGTTACTGTTTGTCGATTTCTTACGTGAGCCTTGAAGGTTCGCCTCTTGTTGTTTTTGTTTTTCTTTTCTTTGTGTGATTGTTGTAATTATTACTAGCCTTTTTTGTATAATGTAACTACAGGTGATTGTTGTTTATTTGTCGCTGTTCTTTGGTTAGTCTGTGCTTTAGTGTTTTCTTGGGTGTGTTTTATATTTATATTGTTAAGGAAAACGCGAACTTGTTTTGTTGGAAGTGAGCATCAACCTCACACACTCATCAGCACAGAAACTAGAACACTTCAAAACCCAAACATTCTCAACACAGTCCTATAAACAATTTATAACAACGTATATTGATGTACGTCAATAGAAGATCAACCATATATGTTTTTTCTTTGTAAAATGTAATGTGTTTAAAAAAGAAAGAAAAAAAAAGAAAAAAAGACTACACGCCGCACCGTGACTAAGAGACGCGCGATACGATTCACAATGTGTTTCATTTGCGTGACACGTGATGAAATCAATTTCAACCGGGTACCCAGACACAACTCTCTGGAGGCGAAGCTCTCCAATCGACATTGCTACGCTGCTATTGTAGTAAGCAGGTTTCCAAAGTAATTCTACAAAGCTTAGCTTTTTCTGCTGCGTGATACGTTTACTCCAACCCAAAGGCGATCAATATCTCTGTCGGAGTATTCTTAAACAAGTTTGTTGCTATTCAAGTAGAACAGAAACCACTGACTGCATGCAGAGATCAATTCATAAGTTGCTGTGTAGTTGATATAAGTCTGTTTCTTACTCACGTCATGATTTTACCATCGGAGGCCAGCGGATTTCACAACTCCGGGACATTTTTTTTCGTCTGATATGTAGGGTTAGCCAAGGCACTGCATCACACATAACTGTGTTAATATTGGTCTCTTAGGAACAATGTTGTCTCGTCTCACGTGCACATTCCGTGACGCTGTAGTTGTGGCGCGGTCTGTACAGCTGTACGATACCATTCCGTGACGATGTAGTTGTGACGCAGTCTGTACAGCTGTACGATGCCATTCCGTGACGATGTAGTTGTGACGCGGTCTGTACACCTGTACGATGCCATTCCGTGACGATGTAGTTGTGATGCGGTCTGTACGTACAGCTGTACGATACCATTCCGTGACGATGTAGTTGTGACGCGGTCTGTACAGCTGTACGATGCCATTCCGTGACGATGTAGTTGTGATGCGGTCTGTACAGCTGTGCGATGCCATTCCGTGACGCAGTAGTTGTGATGCGGTATGTACAGCTGCATGTACGATGCCATTCCGTGACGCAGTAGTTGTGATGCGGTATGTACAGCTGTACGATGCCATTCCGTGACGCTGTAGTTGTGACGCGGTATGTACAGCTGTACGATGCCATTCCCGATTCCGTGACGCTGTAGTTGGGACGCGGTCTGTACAGCTGTACGATACCATTCCGTGACGCAGTAGTTGTGACGCGGTCTGTACAGCTGTACGATGCCATTCCGTGACGCTGTAGTTGGGACGCGGTCTGTACAGCTGTACGATGCCATTCCGTGACGCAGTAGTTGTCACACGGTCTGTACAGCTGTACGATGCCATTCCGTGACGCTGTAGTTCTGACGCGGTATGTACAGCTGTACGATGCCATTTCATGACGCAGTAGTTGGTTTAAACTGTTTTATTTAACTTTTGTGCATTATTTACAAAAAACGCATATTGAGTAAACAACAAGCATAATGCTTATAGTGGTGTTTACAGTTTTTAGAAAGTACATATAAATGGCGGCTATTGTACAGTTTAAATGAAAAGCAAGCAAGTAGTTGTGATGCGGTCTGTACAGCTGTACGATGCCATTCCGTGACGCAGTAGTTGTGATGCGGTCTGTACAGCTGTACGATGCCATTCCGTGACGCTGTAGTTGTGATGCGGTCTGTACAGCTGTACGATGCCATCCGTGACGCTGTAGTTGTGATGCGGTCTGTACAGCTGTACGATGCCATTCCGTGACGCAGTAGTTGTGATGCGGTACAGCTGTACGATGCCATTCCGTGACGCTGTAGTTGTGACGCGGTATGTACAGCTGTACGATGCCATTCCGTGACGCAGTAGTTGTGATGCGGTATGTACAGCTGTGCGATGCCATATTCGGTCTCTACAGCTGTACGATGCCATTCCGTGACGCAGTAGTTGTGACGTGGTATGTACAGCTGTACGATGCCATTCTGTGACGTTGTAGTTGTGATGCGGTCTGTACACCTGTACGATGCCATTCCGTGACGCAGTAGTTGTGATGCGGTCTGTACAGCTGTGCGATGCCATTCCGTGACGCAGTAGTTGTGATGCGGTAAGCTGTACGATGCTATTCCGTGACGCTGTAGTTGTGATGCGGTCTGTACAGCTGTACGATGCCATTCCGTGACGCAGTAGTTGTGATGCGGTCTGTACAGCTGTGCGATGCCATTCCGTGACGCAGTAGTTGTGATGCGGTAAGCTGTACGATGCCATTCCGTGACGCTGTAGTTGTGATGCGGTCTGTACAGCTGTACGATGCCATTCCGTGACGCAGTAGTTGTGACGCGGTCTGTACAGCTGTACGATGCCATTCCGTGACGCAGTAGTTTTGATGCGGTCTGTACATCTGTACGATTCCATTCCGTGACGATGTAGTTTTGATGCGGTCTGTACAGCTGTACGATGCCATTTCGTGACGATGTAGTTGTGACGCGGTCTGTACAGCTGTACGATGTCATTCCGTGACGCAGTAGTTTTGATGCGGTCTGTACAGCTGTACGATGCCATTCCGTGACGATGTAGTTGTGACGCGGTCTGTACAGCTGTACGATGCCATTCCGTGACGATGTAGTTGTGATGCGGTCTGTACAGCTGTGCGATGCCATTCCGCGTGACGCTGTAGTTGTGATGCGGTCTGTACAGCTGTACGATGCCATTCGGTGACGCTGTAGTTGTGATGCGGTCTGTACAGCTGTAAGATGCCATTCCGTGACGCTGTAGTTGTGATGCGGTCTGTACAGCTGTACGATGCCATACCGTGACGCTGTAGTTGTGATGCGGTCTGTACAGCTGTACGATGCCATTCCGTGACGCTGTAGTTGTGATGCGGTCTGTACAGCTGTACGATGCCATTTCGTGACGCTGTAGTTGTGACGCGATCTGTACAGCTGTACGATGCCATTCCGTGACGCTGTAGTGTGATGCGGTCTGTACAGCTGTACGATGCCATTCGGTGACGCTGTAGTTGGGATGCGGTCTGTACAGCTGTACGATGCCATTCTGTGACGCTGTAGTTGGGACGCGGTCTGTACAGCTGTACGATGCCATTCCGTGACGCTGTAGTTGTGACGCGGTATGTACAGCTGTACGATGCCATTCCGTGACGCAGTAGTTGTGATGCGGTCTGTACAGCTGTGCGATGCCATTCCGTGACGCAGTAGTTGTGATGCGGTATGTACAGCTGTGCGATGCCATATGCGGTCTGTTCAGCTGAACGATGCCATTCCGTGACGCTGTAGTTGTGACGCGGTCTGTACAGCTGTACGATGCCATTCCGTGACGCAGTAGTTGTGACGCGGTCTGTACAGCTGTACGATGCCATTCCGTGACGATGTAGTTGTGATGCGGTCTGTACAGCTGTGCGATGCCATTCCATGACGCAGTAGTTGTGATGCGGTCTGTACAGCTGTACGATGCCATTCCGTGACGCTGTAGTTGTGATGCGGTCTGTACAGCTGTACGATGCCATTCCGTGACGCTGTAGTTGTGACGGGGTCTGTACAGCTGTACGATGCCATTCCGTGACGCAGTAGTTGTCACGCGGTCTGTACAGCTGTACGATGCCATTCCGTGACGCTGTAGTTGTGACGCTGTATGTACAGCTGTACGATGCCATTTCGTGACGCAGTAGTTGTGATGCGGTCTGTACAGCTGTACGATGCCATTCGGTGACGCTGTAGTTGGGATGCGGTCTGTACAGCTGTACGATGCCATTCCGTGACGCTGTAAATGTGACGCGGTCTGTACAGCTGTACGATGCCATTCCGTGACGCTGTAGTTGTGATGCGTTCTGTACAGCTGTACGATGCCATTCCGTGACGCTGTAGTTGTGATGCGGTCTGTACAGCTGTACGATGCCATTCCGTGACGATGTAGTTGTGACGCGGTATGTACAGCTGTACGATGCCATTCCGTGACGATGTAGTTGTGACGCGGTCTGTACAGCTGTACGATGCCATTCCGTGACGCAGTAGTTGACGCGGTATGTACAGCTGTGCGATGCCATATGCGGTCTGTACAGCTGTACGATGCCATTCCGTGACGCTGTAGTTGTGATGCGGTCTGTACAGCTGTACGATGCCATACCGTGACGCTGTAGTTGTGATGCAGTCTGTACAGCTGTACGATGCCATTCCGTGACGCAGTAGTTTTGATGCGGTCTGTACAGCTGTACGATGCCATTCCGTGACGCAGTAGTTTTGATGCGGTCTGTACAGCTGTACAATGCCATTCCGTGACGCTGTAGTTGTGACGCGGTCTGTACAGCTGTACGATGCCATTCCGTGACGCTGTAGTTGTGACGCGGTCTGTACAGCTGTACGATGCCATTCCGTGACGCTGTAGTTGTGACGCGGTATGTACAGCTGTACGATGCCATTCCGTGACGCTGTATTTGTGACGCGGTCTGTACAGCTGTACGATGCCATTCCGTGACGCAGTAGTTTTGATGCGGTCTGTACATCTGTACGATTCCATTCCGTGACGATGTAGTTGTGACGCGGTCTGTACAGCTGTACGATGCCATTCCGTGACGCTGTAGTTGTGACGCGGTATGTACAGCTGTACGATGCCATTCCGTGACGCAGTAGTTGTGACGCGGTCTGTACAGCTGTACGATGCCATTCCGTGACGCTGTAGTTGTGATGCGGTCTGTACAGCTGTACGATGCTATTCCGTGACGCTGTAGTTGTCACGCGGTCTGTACAGCTGTACGATGCCATTCCGTGACGCTGTAGTTGTGATGCGGTCTGTACAGCTGTACGATACCATTCCGTGACGCTGTAGTTGTGATGCGGTCTGTACAGCTGTACGATGCCATTCCGTGACACTGTAGTTGTGATGCGGTATGTACAGCTGTGCGATGCCATATGCGGTTTGTACAGCTGTACGATGCCATTCCGTGACGCTGTAGTTGTGACGCGGTCTGTACAGCTGTACGATGCCATTCCATGACGCTGTAGTTGTGATGCGGTCTCTACAGCTGTACGATGCCATTCCGTGACGCTGTAGTTGTGATGCGGTCTGTACAGCTGTACGATGCCATTTCGTGACGCTGTAGTTGTGATGCGGTCTGTACAGCTGTACGATGCCATTTCGTGACGCTGTAGTTGTGATGCGGTATGTACAGCTGTACGATGCCATTCCGTGACGCTGTAGTTGTGATGCGGTATGTACAGCTGTGCGATGCCATTCCGTGACGCAGTAGTTGTGATGCGGTCTGTACAGCTGTACGATGCCATTCCGTGACGCTGTAGTTGTGATGCGGTCTGTACAGCTGTACGATGCCATTCCGTGACGCTGTAGTTGTGACGTGGTATGTACAGCTGTACGATGCCTTTCCGTGACGATGTAGTTGTGACGCGGTCTGTACAGCTGTACGATGCCATTCCGTGACGCAGTAGTTTTGATGCGGTCTGTACAGCTGTACGATGCCATTCCGTGACGCTGTAGTTGTGATGCGGTCTGTACAGCTGTACGATGCCATTTCGTGACGCTGTAGTTGTGATGCGGTCTGTA
The DNA here is from genome assembly GCF_037325665.1 of Littorina saxatilis. Lineage (NCBI taxonomy): Eukaryota > Metazoa > Mollusca > Gastropoda > Littorinimorpha > Littorinidae > Littorina > Littorina saxatilis. The sequence continues at coordinate 6,828,701 of NC_090246.1, read as the reverse complement.
CAGCTGTACGATGCCATTTCGTGACGCTGTAGTTGTGATGCGGTATGTACAGCTGTACGATGCCATTCCGTGACGCTGTAGTTGTGATGCGGTCTGTACAGCTGTGCGATGCCATTCCGTGACGCTGTAGTTGTGATGCGGTCTGTACAGATGTACGATGCCATTCCGTGACGCTGTAGTTGTGATGCGGTCTGTACAGCTGTACGATGCCAGTCCGTGACGCTGTAGTTGTGATGCGGTCTGTACAGCTGTACGATGCCAGTCCGTGACGGTGTAGTTGTGATGCGGTCTGTACAGCTGTACGATGCCAGTCCGTGACGCTGTAGTTGTGATGCGGTCTGTACAGCTGTAATATGCCATTCCGTGACGCGGTAGTTGTCACGCGGTCTGTACAGCTGTACGATGCCATTTCGTGACGATGTAGTTGTGACGCGGTCTGTACAGCTGTACGATGTCATTCCGTGACGATGTAGTTGTGACGCGGTCTGTACAGCTGTACGATGTCATTCCGTGACTATGTAGTTGTGACGCGGTCTGTACAGCTGTGCGATGCCATTCCGTGACGATGTAGTTGTGACGCGGTCTGTACAGCTGTACGATGTCATTCCGTGAATATGTAGTTGTGACGCGGTCTGTACAGCTGTGCGATGCCATTCCGTGACGCTGTAGTTGTGACGCGGTCTGTACAGCTGTGCGATGCCTTGATGTGTGCTGGCAGTAGAAGATCAATGACGGGAAGTGTTTAACAATGACGGGAAGTGCTTAACAATTACGGGAAGTGCTTAACAATCACGGATGAACGATTGCCCTGATTATAATAACGACATGTTGTTTCGCTCGTTAGCGACAACGGGCGGCACAGTACAGTCATTTGATGGTAGAAATAGCAGGCTTCGGCCACACCAGGGAGAGAAAAACCTCTTCCTTAAAGAGGAATTGATGTTTTCCTGTCATGAGTTACACTGAGCTCTCTCTCTCCCTACTTCCCTCTCAACCTCCCTCTCTCCGTCTATCTTTCTCTGTCTGTCTGTCTGTCTGTCTGTCTGTCTGTCTGTCTGTCTGTCTGTCTGTCTGTCTCTCTCTCTCTCTCTCTCTCTCTCTCTCTCTCTCTCTATCTCTCTCTCTCTCAGTCTCTCTTTCTCTCTCTCTTTCTCTCTCTCTCTCTCTCTCAGTCTCTCTCTCTCTCTCTCTCTCTCTCTCTCTCTCTCTCTCTCTCTCTCTCTCTCTCTCTCTCTCTCTCTCTCTCTCTCTCTCTCTCTCTCTTCTTGTTTTTGTTGTGGTTTTGATAATGACCGTTGTTCATTTAACCCAGTCCTGTCTTTTTTTTAGCAGCTCCAACAGCCTTTGAAGTTTCATGTCTTCATCAGACCTGAAGGCTGCCCACTGCGGGCCGTCCTGCGCAAACACGTGACGCTTCGACCCCATAAGCCGTGGTCCCTCCCCACCAAACACACATGACATGCCCTGACCCAATAAGCCGCGGTCCCTCCCCACCAAACACACGTGACACGCCCTGACCCAATTAGCCGTGGTCCCTCCCCACCAAACACACATGACACGCCCTGACCCAATAAGCCGGAGTCCCTCCCCACCAAACACACATGACACGCCCTGACCCAATCAGCCGTGGTCCCTCCCCACCGAACACACGTGACACGCCCTGACCCAATTAGCCGTGGTCCCTCCACACCAAACACACATGACACGCCCTGACCCAATAAGCCGTGGTCCCTCCCCACCAAACACACATGACACGCCCTGACCCAATTAGCCGTGGTCCCTCCCCACCAAACACACATGACACGCCCTGACCCAATTAGCCGTGGTCCCTCCCCACCGAACACACATGACATGCCCTGACCAAATAAGCCGCAGTCCCTCCCCACCAAACACACGTGACACGCCCTGACCCAATAAGCCGCGGTCCCTCCCCACCAAACACACATGACACGCCCTGACCCAATTAGCCGTGGTCCCTCCCCACCAAACACACATGACACGCCCTGACCCAATAAGCCGGAGTCCCTCCCCACCAAACACACATGACACGCCCTGACCCAATCAGCCGTGGTCCCTCCCCACCGAACACACATGACACGCCCTGACCCAATTAGCCGTGGTCCCTCCACACCAAACACACATGACACGCCCTGACCCAATAAGCCGTGGTCCCTCCCCACCAAACACACATGACACGCCCTGACCCAATAAGCCGTGGTCCCTCCCCACCAAACACACATGACACGCCCTGACCCAATAAGTCGCGGTCCCTCCCCACCAAACACACATGACACGCCCTGACCCAATAAGTCGCGGTCCCTCCCCACCAAACACACATGACACGCCCTGACCCAATAAGCCGCGGTCCCTCCCCACCAAACACACATGACACGCCCTGACCCAATAAGTCGCGGTCCCTCCCCACCAAACACACATGACACGCCCTGACCCAATAAGCCGCGGTCCCTCCCCACCAAACACACATGACACGCCCTGACCCAATAAGCCGCGGTCCCTCCCCACCAAACACACATGACATGCCCTTACCCAATAAGCCGCGTTCCCTCCCCACCAAACACATGACACGCCCTGACCCAATAAGCTGCGGTCCCTCCCCACCAAACACACATGACACGCCCTGACCCAATAAGCCGCGGTCCCTCCCCACCAAACACACATGACACGCCCTGACCCAATAAGTCGCGGTCCCTCCCCACCAAACACACATGACACGCCCTGACCCAATAAGCCGCGGTCCCTCCCCACCAAACACACATGACACGCCCTGACCCATTAAGCCGCGGTCCCTCCCCACCAAACACACATGACACGCCCTGACCCAATAAGTCGCGGTCCCTCCCCACCAAACACACATGACACGCCCTGACCCATTAAGCCGCGGTCCCTCCCCACCAAACACACATGACACGCCCTGACCCAATAAGTCGCGGTCCCTCCCCACCAAACACACTTGACATGCCCTGACCCAATAAGCCGCGTTCCCTCCCCACCAAACACACATGACACGCCCTGACCCAATAAGCCGCGGTCCCTCCCCACCAAACACACATGACACGCCCTGACCCATTAAGCCGCGGTCCCTCCCCACCAAACACACATGACACGCCCTGACCCAATAAGCCGCGGTCCCTCCCCACCAAACACACATGACACGCCCTGACCCAATAAGTCGCGGTCCCTCCTCACCAAACACACATGACACGCCCTGACCCAATAAGCCGCGTTCCCTCCCCACCAAACACACATGACACGCCCTGACCCAATAAGTCGCGGTCCCTCCCCACCAAACACACATGACACGCCCTGACCCAATAAGTCGCGGTCCCTCCCCACCAAACACACATGACACGCCCTGACCCAATAAGTCGCGGTCCCTCCTCACCAAACACACATGACACGCCCTGACCCAATAAGTCGCGGTCCCTCCCCACCAAACACACATGACACGCCCTGACCCAATAAGTCGCGGTCCCTCCCCACCAAACACACATGACACGCCCTGACCCAATAAGTCGCGGTCCCTCCCCACCAAACACACATGACACGCCCTGACCCAATAAGTCGCGGTCCCTCCCCACCAAACACACATGACACGCCCTGACACAATAAGCCGCGGTCCCTCCCCACCAAACACACATGACACGCCCTGACCGTATAAGCTGCGGTCCCTCCCCACCAAACACACATGACACGCCCTGACCGTATAAGCTGCGGTCCCTCCCCACCAAACACACGTGACACGCCCTGACCCAATAAGCTGCGGTCCCTCCCCACCAAACACACATGACACGCCCTGACCCAATAAGCCGCGGTCCCTCCCCACCAAACACACATGACACGCCCTGACCCATTAAGCCGCGGTCCCTCCCCACCAAACACACATGACACGCCCTGACCCAATAAGTCGCGGTCCCTCCCCACCAAACACACATGACACGCCCTCACCCAATAAGCCGCGGTCCCTCCCCACCAAACACACATGACACGCCCTGACCCATTAAGCCGCGGTCCCTCCCCACCAAACACACATGACACGCCCTGACCCAATAAGTCGCGGTCCCTCCCCACCAAACACACATGACACGCCCTGACCCATTAAGCCGCGGTCCCTCCCCACCAAACACACATGACACGCCCTGACCCAATAAGTCGCGGTCCCTCCCCACCAAACACACATGACACGCCCTGACCCAATAAGCCGCGTTCCCTCCCCACCAAACACACATGACACGCCCTGACCCAATAAGCCGCGGTCCCTCCCCACCAAACACACATGACACGCCCTGACCCAATAAGCCGCGGTCCCTCCCAACCAAACACACGTGACACGCCCTGACCCAATAAGCCGCGGTCCCTCCCCACCAAACACACATGACACGCCCTGACCCAATAAGCCGCGGTCCCTCCCCACCAAACACACGTGACACGCCCTGACCCAATAAGCCGCGGTCCCTCCCCACCAAACACACATGACACGCCCTGACCGTATAAGCTGCGGTCCCTCCCCACCAAACACACGTGACACGCCCTGACCCAATAAGCCGCGGTCCCTCCCCACCAAACACACATGACACGCCCTGACCCAATAAGCCGCGGTCCCTCCCCACCAAACACACATGACACGCCCTGACCAAATAAGCCGCGGTCCCTCCCAACCAAACACACATGACACGCCCTGACCCAATAAGCCGCGGTCCCTCCCCACCAAACACACATGACACGCCCTGACCCATTAAGCCGCGGTCCCTCCCCACCAAACACACATGACACGCCCTGACCCATTAAGCCGCGGTCCCTCCCCACCAAACACACATGACACGCCCTGACCCAATAAGTCGCGGTCCCTCCCCACCAAACACACATGACACGCCCTGACCCATTAAGCCGCGGTCCCTCCCCACCAAACACACATGACACGCCCTGACCCAATAAGTCGCGTTCCCTCCCCATCAAACACACATGACACGCCCTGACCCAATAAGTCGCGGTCCCTCCCCACCAAACACACATGACACGCCCTGACCCAATAAGCCGCGGTCCCTCCCCACCAAACACACATGACACGCCCTGACCCAATAAGCCGCGGTCCCTCCCCATCAAACACACATGACACGCCCTGACCCAATAAGTCGCGGTCCCTCCCCACCAAACACACATGACACGCCCTGACCCAATAAGTCGCGGTCCCTCCCCACCAAACACACATGACACGCCCTGACCCAATAAGCCGCGTTCCCTCCCCACCAAACACACATGACACGCCCTGACCCAATAAGTCGCGGTCCCTCCCCACCAAACACACATGACACGCCCTGACCCAATAAGTCGCGTTCCCTCCCCACCAAACACACATGACACGCCCTGACCCATTAAGCCGCGGTCCCTCCCCACCAAACACACATGACACGCCCTGACCCAATAAGTCGCGGTCCCTCCCCACCAAACACACATGACACGCCCTGACCCAATAAGCCGCGTTCCCTCCCCACCAAACACACATGACACGCCCTGACCCAATAAGTCGCGGTCCCTCCCCACCAAACACACATGACACGCCCTGACCCAATAAGTCGCGGTCCCTCCCCACCAAACACACATGACACGCCCTGACCCAATAAGTCGCGGTCCCTCCCCACCAAACACACATGACACGCCCTGACCCAATAAGTCGCGGTCCCTCCCCACCAAACACACATGACACGCCCTGACCCAATAGGTCGCGGTCCCTCCCCACCAAACACACATGACACGCCCTGACCCAATAAGTCGCGGTCCCTCCCCACCAAACACACATGACACGCCCTGACCCAATAAGCCGCGGTCCCTCCCCACCAAACACACGTGACACGCCCTGACCAAATAAGCCGCGGTCCCTCCCCACACCTCCCTAACAGTTCCTCTCCACGTGTCATTGTCGACCAAGACGAGGGCGTTGGTGAGGGGATGAGAGGGGGGGGGGGGGGGGGGGGAGTGCGTGTAATGAGTCTGGCCCACAGCCACAGAACGTGGTGCCGACAATCAATAATCCTTCAACACCTTCTTTCCTGCCTTCAGGCCGAAGGAAGTTAACGTCTGATGTCAGTAGCTTCTGTGTCCGTCTGGAGCAGTCAGAAGTATTGTTGTGGCGATCGCTAGATACCACTGGAATCGAATGGAAGGATAAAGAACATTATGGAACTTACTTTGATTAAGTGCGCAGTCACTCATGACGTAAGCGTAGACGCTCATCGGACAGTCGGAACTGTGTAAATCTAACCAGATTAGTGTCGATGTTTCCCGAATATTCTCGTATGTCCATTAACTATATAAGTAGGGCTGCGCACACGTATTGTTGTTCTTTACCAGTCTTGCACTTGTTCTTTCTTACACTGTGCTGAGAGATATTGTCACCGTTGTTCCAGCTGTTAATAAATCTACAGAACCTACACAACTCGTTGTGTCTCCTTTGCGACTGAGAGTGGCGAAAGGAAAAACACGACAAGTATGATGTCTTATATCCTGACGTAGCTTCTGTGTCCGTCTGGAGCAGTCAGTTGTATCATGTCTTCTATCCTGACGTAACTTTTGTGTCCGTCTGGAGCAGTCAGAAGTATGATGTCTTCTATCCTGACGTAACTTTTGTGTCCGTCTGGAGCAGTCAGTAGTATGATGTCTGATGCCAGTAGCTTCTGTGTCCGTCTGGAGCAGTCAGTAGTATGATGTCTTCTATCCTGACGTAGCTTCTGTGTCCGTCTGGAGCAGTCAGTAGTATGATGTCTTCTATCCTGACGTAGCTTCTGTGTCCGTCTGGAGCAGTCAGAAGTATCATGTCTTCTATCCTGACGTAGCTTCTGTGTCCGTCTGGAGCAGTCAGTAGTATCATGTGTTATATCCTGACGTAGTTTCTGTGTCCGTCTGGAGCAGCCAGTAGAATCATGTCTTTTATTCTGACGTAGCTTCTGTGCCCGTCTGGAGCAGTCAGTAGTATCATGTCTTTTATTCTGACGTAGCTTCTGTGCCCGTCTGGAGCAGTCAGTAGTATCATGTCTTTTATTCTGACGTAGCTTCTGTGCCCGTCTGGAGCAGTCAGTAGTATCATGTCTTTTATTCTGATGTAGCTTATGTGCCCGTCTGGAGCAGTCAGTAGTATCATGTCTTTTATTCTGACGTAGCTTCTGTGTCCGTCTGGAGCAGTCAGTAGTATGATGTCTTCTATCCTGACGTAGCTTCTGTGTCCGTCTGGAGCAGTCAGTAGTATCATGTGTTATATCCTGACGTAGTTTCTGTGTCCGTCTGGAGCAGTCAGTAGTATCATGTGTTATATCCTGACGTAGTTTCTGTGTCCTAATGGCTGCAGCCAGCGACACGCGTATTATGGACCGTAATTCAACGCTGACCCTAAGTAACTCAATCCTTACCCTAGGTCACTCAACCCTTACCCTTGGTAACTCAACCCTTACCCTAGGTAAATTAACCCTTGAACCTTAGTTAATGAACACTTACTCTAGGTAAATTAACCCTTGACCCTTTGTTATTGAACACTTACCGTAGGTAACTCAACCCTGACCCTCAGTAACTCAACCCTTACCCTACTAATGGAACCCTTATCCAAACAAACGATCAACCCGAAAGTCCCTCAACCCGCAAGAGAAGAGAGGACCGCTCAGATCACTTGGAGTGGAGTTTCCACTTTTGTGGACCGCAACAATTTTAAAGTAGCAACTTTTTGGACATTTTGCCCAACTCGTTGGTACCATTGTGTAGTTTATTTAACCGGCCTGCTTCTTTCCGTCTGATTAAGGGAGAGAGGGAGGGGGGGTATTTATTGCATACCTCTAGCAACAAGGAAATACCTACACAGTAAAAACGAAGAAAAAAAACCATAAACATAGAAAAAGACTGAGTCGTCGAAAGCACTTGGGCTGCGGCCATGGCTTGTGATCATTACCTTTTCGCGATTAAAAAGTTCAGCACGTGCAACTGAGCGTAAAATAATCTCTGGTGCGAGCAACACATTCTTATTGTACTCAGACTAAAACCCACAAGGTAGTTGAACACATTCTTATTGCACTCAGACTTACACCCACAAGGTAGTTGAACACATTCTTATTGCACTCAGACTTACACCCACAAGGTAGTTGAACACATGAGTTTGGTTGTTTCCTGAATTAAATTGGACCTTCTTCGAAACAGGCAAGTAAAATCTCCTCTTACATTTTCTTCTTTGTGTTATGACCAAGGGTAACCACTATGCGACACCTTGTTGTCAATATATCAACACCTTGTTGTCAATATATCAACACCTTGTTGTCAATATATCAACACTGTTGTTGAAGACAAGAAACACATAGAAATAACACTTTGTTCCCATTCTACCCGCAGTATGTTGGTGTCGTAACCTGGTTACACTCTCGTGTTAACAACCTGGCTGAACGGTAGTCACTAATGTAGCTTTGTTCTATTCATAATGTGTTAACAACCTGGCTGAACGGTAGTCACTTATGTAGCTTTGTTCTATTCATAATGCGTTAACAACCTGGCTGAATGGTAGTCATTAATGTAGCTTTGTTCTATTCATAATGTGTTAACAACATGGCTGAATGGTAGTCACTTATGTAGCTTTGTTCTATTCATAATGTGTTAACAACATGGCTGAACCGAAGTCACTAATGTAGCTTTGTTCTATTCATAATGTGATAACAACCTGGCTGAACGGTAGTCACTTATGTAGCTTTTTTCTATTCATAATGTGTTAACAACCTGGCTGAACGGTAGTCACTAATGTAGCTTTGTTCTATTTATAATGTGTTAACAACATGGCTGAATGGTAGTCACTTATGTAGCTTTGTTCTATTCATAATGTGTTAACAACATGGCTGAACGGTAGTCACTAATGTAGCTTTGTTCTATTCATAATGTGTTAACAACATGGCTGAACGGTAGTCACTTGTGTAGCTTTGTTTCATTCATAATGTTTTAACAACATGGCTGAACGGTAGTCACTGAAGTAGCTTTGTTTTATTTATAATGTGTTAACATGGCTGAACGGTAGTCACTTATGTAGCGTTCTTCTATTCATAATGTGTTAACAACCTGGCTGAACGGTAGTCACTAATGTACCTTTGTTCTATTCATAATGTGTTAACATGGCTGAACGGTAGTCACTAATGTAGCTTTGTTCTATTCATAATGTGTTAACAACCTGGCTTAACGGTAGTCACTAATGTAGCTTTGTTCTATTCATAATGTGTTAACAACCTGGCTGAACGGTAGTCACTTATGTAGCTGTGTTCTATTCATAATGTGTTAACAACATGGCTGAACGGTAGTCACTAATGTAGCTTTGTTCTATTCATAATGTGTTAACAACCTGGCTGAACGGTAGTCACTAATGTAGCTTTGTTCTATTCATAATGTGTTAACAACATGGCTGAACAGTAGTCACTAATGTAGCTTTGGTCTATTCATAATGTGTTAGCCTGGCTGAACGGTAGTCACTTATGTATCTTTGTTCTATTCATAATGTGTTAACAACATGGCTGAACGGTAGTCACTAATGTAGCTTTGTTCTATTCATAATGCGTTAACATGGCTGAACGGTATTCACTAATGTAGCTTTATTCTATTTATAATGTGTTAACAACCTGGCTGAACGGTAGTCACTAATGTAGCTTTGTTCTATTCATTATGTGTTAACAACCTGGCTGAACGGTAGTCACTAATGTAGCTTTGTTCTATTCATAATGTGTTAACAACCTGGCTGAACGGTAGTTACTAATGTAGTTTTGTTCTATTCATAATGTGTTAACAACCTGGCTGAACGGAAGTCACTAATGTAGCTTTGTTCTATTCATTATATTTTACTGTTGTTGGACCGTGAAACCATTACTGTCTTCTCATGGGCGCCGCCTATTAGATGCTGTTGCATATACTGAACCGGACTAGTGATTTCATTCCACGAATAATAAACCTACCGGTACCGACATGTTAACATAAATATCACACCAGGTGTTCTGGTGGAGCCACAAAACAATGTCGCAACACGATTGGCTGTCAGTCATGTTAACAAAGCAAAGCACGTGTTAACATGTTGAATGGGTCAGGTAACAGAGCCCAGCTGGGTGTTGGCTTACTGCTTTGCACAAAGGAGGGTTAAAATTGACAGATGCAAACTGAGCAGGATTTCTGCTTGTCAGCACAAACCAGACGTTCTACATTTAAATTCACACACAGGAAAGACCAGACGTTCTACATTCACATTCACATTCACACACAGGAAAGCCGACCGGCCGTTCTACATTCACATTCACACACAGGAAAGACCAGATGTTCTACATTCACATTCACACACAGGAAAGACCAGATGTTCTACATTCACATTCACACACAGAAAAGACCAGACATTATACATTCAAATTCACACACAGGAAAGACCAGATGTTCTACATTCACATTCACACACAGGAAAGACCAGACGTTCTACATTCACATTCACATTCACACACAGGAAAGACCAGACGTTCTACATTCACATTCACACACAGGAAAGACCAGACGTTCTACATTCACATTCACACACAGGAAAGACCAGACGTTCTACATTCACATTCACACACAGGAAAGACCAGACGTTCTACATTCACATTCACACACAGGAAAGACCAGACGTTCTACATTCACATTCACACACAGGAAAGACCAGACGTTCTACATTCACATTCACACACACAGGAAAGACCAGACGTTCTACATTCACATTCACATTCACACACAGGAAAGACCAGACGTTCTACATTCACATTCACACACAGGAAAGACCAGACGTTCTACATTCACATTCACACACAGGAAAGACCAGACGTTCTACATTCACATTCACACACAGGAAAGACCAGACGTTCTACATTCACATTCACATTCACACACAGGAAAGACCAGACGTTCTACATTCACATTCACATTCACACACAGGAAAGACCAGACGTTCTACATTCACATTCACACACAGGAAAGACCAGACGTTCTAAATTCACATTCACACACAGGAAAGACCAGACGTTCTACATTCACATTCACATTCACACACAGGAAAGACCAGACGTTCTACATTCACATTCACACACAGGAAAGACCAGACGTTCTACATTCACACACAGGAAAGACCAGACGTTCTACATTCACACCCCGCAGTGCTGAGGCGACCGAGAACATCGCCCAAAGAATATGTCCCGGCAAAAGCTGACCTAAGCTGCTCACTTGACCCTAATCCACGACAACATGGGGAGGCTTGTTTCGCTGTGGACAGCGCGGTCCTTCGTAGTGTCAGAGGGTGGAACTAAGTAGTCCTGCAAAAAGACCGCGCGTGTTTCGTGTTCATCGTCATCACATGTATGGATCTCAAGTTGCTGCACGTGTAAGACAGC
>NC_090246.1:6764778-6812278 GCF_037325665.1 Littorina saxatilis | reverse complement strand
TCTTTCCCTCTCTATCTTCCTCTCTCTCTCCCCCCTCTCTCTCTCTCCCTCTCTCTCTCCCTCTCTCTCTCTCTCTCTATCTCTATCTACCTCTCTCTCTTCGTTTAGTTATATTTTCATTTGTCCAAAGCATCAGTGTTCATTATATCCACACAAAAACACTCAATTAATAACACATTTACTCATGCATGTGTATTCAGCATTGTTTTCACTACGTTACATATACGACGCTTTATATTTGTGTATTATGTAATATGTTGTTGTTTTTCTCTACCTTTTTTTCTACGTTAATATCCGTGTAAATATGTGATTAGATTAGTCCCTTCTCTGGGCGAGGGCTGGTTGAAAAAAAGCTCGTTGTATTGCTTATGCCACAACCCTCGAAAAATAAAATTTGATTTGATTTGATTTGATTTGATCTCTCCCTCTCTCTCTCCCTCTCTCTCTCCTCTCTCTCTCTCTCTCTCCTCTCTCTCTCCCTCTCTCTCTCTCTCTCTCTCTCTCTCTCTCTCTCTCTCTCTCTCTCTCTCTCTTTATTTATCATTGCAGAACAGTGTAGATGATCTCATTAATTGGACGGAGTATAACCACATGAGTCTTCACCCCCAAAAGACCAAATAATTATGTGTTAATTACAACAAGGCAAAACAGACAAAACATCAAGAATAATCCTCATTCCTTATTAATTGGCAACGACGCAATAGCGGAAGTAGGAGATCACAAAGTTTTGGGAGTAAATATCGATAATAATTTATCTTGGGCCCATCATGTTAGATCGTTGTGTAAAACCATGTCGAGGAAAACATATCTGTTGAACAGAATAAAACACTTTCTTGATCCACACTCAAGGTTATTATTTTTTAATGCATGCATACAGGTGTGTGTGTGTGTGCTCGTTCAATCGTCAAAACAACAACAAAGTCATAGTACCTGAAAGGAATTCGATCGATACATAAATGTTATTTGCGTTTTTGACCAAAATATGACATTTTACACAGATCTCGACAGTCATTGTTCACCTCGCTCGATCTGTGTAAAATGTCATATTTTGGTCAAAAACGCAAATAAAGTATATTAAGACGCAGACATTTATTGAACAAAATCGTCACATCTAAATCTGACTCTTTAAAGTTTAACTAAACAGACATTTTGAAGTGTCAGCTTTACTGAATTGCTTTATGTTTTGTCCAAGTATAGACCTTCAGAAGCGATACTGGACGATTTTTCCAACGTTTACTGTGTTTTCTGATTTACTACGATTTTTTAAAAGTGTTGAACCCATTTCAGATGTACCTGATTATCTTTTCTTGATTTGGTACTTCCAAAGAACAAGTGGTACTTTGAGTTCCGTTTTTATGTTTTAACCAATCAGAATTTGGTTCCTAAATAAAATCGTCTGCTGCCTGTCCCAGCAAAGTCGACAACAAGCACTGCTTGCCACATGTGTGATGTTACCAACATAAATAGCCAGAAACTGGTCAAGGTTGCAATGTAAATTAATTTGATCTAACTAATGTGCTTGTCCTGCATCTCTGGCTTTTGAATTCACTCCAAATGCTTGCACTGGGTCAGCGTGAAAGGCAACATCCTGTCGAAATCGTAAGCACGAGACTGACTGCGAGATTTTCATTCGAAGAGCATGCTGAAACGGATTGTTTGTATTATTGTAGTCATATTCTCGACCTTTAAATTGACCTTTCCTTAGCTTTAATTGTTTCCTTGATTTAAAATCTAGGGCTTCTATTTTTCAGTTGTGATACTATAGTGGGGCTCGTATGTTGCAGACGCACTCATAAATCATTCACATCTTGCAACAAACATCATACTTTGTGATATTGTTCCTTATAATTATTTAAGGGATTTCAGATACAGAGCCACTTCAGAAATCGGTTTTTTTGTTTTTGATAGGAAATAAAAGGCTGCATTTACAGCAGACGAAATTCGTACCAAAAGCGCTCAGCAGTAAATATTCCCAACTCAGCAAATGTAAAATTCAATGGTTTACCATGCACCAAAAGTTGTCTGCTGATAACACATGCATGACATAAATATTCTTATGGGTATTTTTGTGTTCTGGTATTTAATTTGATCGTTTTTAGAATTTTATATATCCGCAGCATGAAAATTCAAGATGGCGGCCTCCGCAACATTGCGTGTTTTGATTTGAGCGAAAACAACGTTTCTCAAGGTAAGTTTTCAAGAATACGCATCCATTCACCAATGTCACATCATTTTACTGTTTAATTCTCCCCTGGGGTCTGTTATTCATCGGGTGAAGCGCTGAAATGCAGAGACTTTGTTTAATATTGCAATAGCTCATCAGCTGGATTGTGATGCTGATAGATCTAGATCTATCTGTTGATTACAAGTAAGGAAATCATGATCGCCACGCTGGTGATTTTAAACAGATTAAACGAACTTTGAATAAAAGGCGAGGAGAAAGAGATTGTTCATGGTATGATAAATGATTAGTCCTGCCTACGTTAAGGACTTCCATAAGGTGGGGAGGGGTAGAGTCAAAAACTGAGTGAGGGTAGGCCAGATAGTAGGATGACCAGCTGGAGATAAAAACACTCCACTCCCCATGTCTTTACAGTGTTGTGATCAAACTTTCAAAGACGGTAGGTAACAGACAAAAGCATACAGTGTATGCTAATCAAATGAGATAAGTGGTTTTGAAAAATGAAGAGGTACCGCTCTTTGAGTTTTACAATTTTGGTTTGTTGCTTGTTTCTCATCCTTTTGCTTATTTTAAGTTGACCGTGCATTGGTGTGAATTTTATTTTTACAGGATATATACAAGAGTTACACCACATGCCGGTTCCTGGGAACAAGCGTTCTGCATTTATTCCGGTGCCACAGAAGGGAGCTGATTTCACTAGTACTACTGTATCAAGGTTTGTTACCTAATACATCTTAACACCAACAGTAAGATTTTTTTATTTGTATTAATTGGAACATGTTTGCACATCATTTGTAAGCGACCTCTGTGAATTTGATGGGTTTAACGTACGAACCCTCACTATGGTCAACATTCTGTTAGCGACTGTTTGAAGCGAATAAATGTAGCGGTCAGAAAGATTCCAGAATCAGTTGGGTCATTGGAAACTGTGTTTGTTTGTTTTTTAACCTGAGACAGTAAGAATTATAAATACGAATTCATGAAATATAATTTTCTTTCATTTTGGTCTGTTGTGTGAAGACTTGCTAACCCGGCTTTGACCGACTCTCTGAGATAGTAAACATTATTCAAATACATTCAAATAAAAATGTCACTTTTCATCTTTTGTGTGAAGGGTACCACAGGCTGATTTCCTGCACCATGGATGTAGAGGAGGCCAGACAGTCTGCTTCTCATTCCAGCTGTGTTGCGTTTTTTTCTGCTCGTGAAGTGTATCGCCACATTGCCAAAGCCATTGGCCAAGAGAAGTCACCCTGTCTGCCCATTTTGCATAGCCTTACAGGCTGTGACACTATGTCGTTCTTCAATGGTATTGGGGAATCAGAAGGCTTGGGAAGTATGGCAAGCATTTGAAGACGTCACTCAAACTTTCTTCAGGTTGTCTGCTCCTCTTTGTAAGCTGAGTACCACTGACAGGGCAGCACAAGAGCTTTTTGGTGTACATTTGTAGGACAAAACCAGCAACGTACTGGGTGTAAACAGTGCTAGACGGTACCTCTTCAGTAAAAAGAGCTGCCAAATTGACCATAATCCCCTTACAAGTGAGGTGCTGCTGCAGGACATGAGATTGAGAAGAGCCATCTACCTATTAGACTTCCAAACTCTGTGGGCTGGCAGTTCAAGGCTGGAAAGTGGGAGTCATTCTGGACGAGCTTTCAAGAGGTATCCAGCGTGTGCCGAGAACTCTTAGAAGAGCTGTACAACAAAACGCTGCAAATGCTGCTAAGAAGGACTGCATGCAGAGCACAGCTCTCTGCAAATGTGCTTGCATGCCTGTGAAAACTGTCAGCATCTCAACTGTGCAAAAATATTATTGCACCCATTTTCATACCCCAACTCAAACTTTTATTCCTGTGTCATTTTATTCAAACTGTCTATGCCATTAAAGGCTCGCATCTTCGCTATCTGGCACATTTTTTTTTTAACATCATCATTTACGCCGTCAAAATAAGGATACCCTTGACGTGACAAAGAGATGTGACAAAAACTTCGGGTACCTTTTAAAAAGCCGACGACAATTCCTGAGGCACAACTGGGTCACTGTTGTATACGAAGAGAAAGTCAACTTGATTATCCATCCAGAACAGGTTGTTTAATTTCGCCATCTTGCATATTTCTAGTGTTGTGCCATTGTACCTACTGATGTATGTGTCGATCTCAGGGATGAGATGTTTATGTGTCAAATTTGAGGGATACCCAAGTCAACTAAAATCCATGTATTTTAGCAATGACCAAGTGGGTTGCGTTGAAACTTTCAGGAATGTGTGTCAACGCACGAGGCGTAGTTCAACCGTTTGAGTACACTTTCAAATCTTCACGAAATAATATTTTAAAAACTGCCACAGGTTTGTTGACTTACATCCCACATATTTTTGACTTCGCATGTATAACAGATGGTTGTTTCAAGTACTGCCAAAGTTTCTTTTGAGTATAGACACTTACCGGAATGTGCTAGTTGTGTAAACACATGAGAACAAACAACGTTTTCGAAATACAGCGATTATGAATTTTAGTCGACTTTTGAGTTGATACATTACATTTTTATCAGTTTTATTTTGGGGGTACCCTTATTTGGGCGGCGGTCAAATAACCCATGTAAAGGCCACCTTTTATCTTAAAAGTGTTCCAGTTAGCCAAGTTGAGTGCCCTCAATAGCATACATTGAATATAACAGCACAGGAATGAATGTTTTCGTTTTGGTATGAAAATTGGTGCAATATATTTATTTTTGCACAGTTTAGGTAATCCACAAATTCTTCAACCCTGCCACCCACACCGTCCAATCATTCTCTGCACCAACAATACATGTATTGTTTGTTTAAAAATGTGTTTGTGTTAGTTTTTATTGCAAGAGAATGTCTTGTAGCATCAAAAATGCCTAAATACCCTTTTATTGGCGGCCATTTTGAAAATTGTAAAAAAACTACTGATTTCTTAATTTTTTCACGGTAGCTCTGTATCAAGTTTTGTTAAGCAAAAGCAAATGTCCATTTACGCCAAATTTGCTGTTAATCACATGAAGTGAAATATACCTAACATACCCAACCGTTTACACTGGCGGCCATTTTGAATAATTGTTTAAAAACTACCCATTTTTTTATTTTTCGCGATGGCTCTGTATCAGGTTTTGTTAAGCACATAAAACTCTTCATATTTGCATAATTTGGTGTTTGTTGCATGATTTGAATGATTTTGCAACATAGGAGCCCCACTACTAAGCACGTATCTTTTACCACAGTATCCGATCACTTCACACTTGAAGTTTGGAATGATGAAGTGGAATTGTTTCTTGATCTAATTTATTCTTTGTCACCCCCCCCTCTCGATTCCTTTTTTCGCCACATATGTATTGTCGTGTGAGGGGGTAGATGCTTGTACTGGCTGATTTTTTTTTTACTTCGGTCAGATACAGATGACTGGAAAAAAACCTTGTCAGGGATTTCAGAATTTAATAGATCTGTTCGAAGTTTTTACGGTATGGGTCCTGTTACATACAGACTGAATGTGCCCAAGATGAACTTTTGATAAAACATACACACACACATGCATCTTTTGAGTTTGTTATACGGCGAATGTGCAGTTTCCACCACCACGTCTGTTTTTATACTGTTTAATTGAATAGACTGACGTGCATTCTCTCGCAAATGTGCGCGCGTGTGTGTTTAATCAAAGATGATGTTGCACATTGCAGATCTATGCGACAGGAGCAAGTGGACAAGACAGCTACATTGAGCAAAGATCCAACGGTAAGCTCTTTTAGCCGAAGACAGCGAGCCTGGGTGCATGCAAGCTTCTATCATGTTCGTGTGAGTGCTGCAGGGCTATTAGACGACTATTCAATATTCTTGATTTGGAGATCCATGCAGGGTATTAGAAAGTGCAGAATATACACGTTTGAACAAATGCGATGTGTGTTTGCTCTGGAAAAAAGAAAAGACGCAAAAAACAAACATTGTATTTGTTTAAAGTATCACAAATATTTATTACCTGTATCTGCATGTTTTGATAACGATGAAAGGTAAATTACTTTGACGTGTGCTTTTTTAATTTTTATTAACCACACTGATAACGAATGATAGAAACACAGACACACTTAATAACATATCCACAAAAATTGTAACAATAAATGTAAGCTGAACAATGCCTGCAACACATTTCAGGCCTCAGAAGGAAGTAATTATTAGATTCAGACAGAGAGAGAAAGCCCAACACGAAACCAGTTGTGAATTTTTTTATTTCATTATGTAATATTAAAAACACGACAACAACGTATTTCCTGTACTTAGTTTCGTGCAATTATGGATTGCAAAGTATGTCTAATTGAGTGGCATAAAGAGGCACAGTTGCATGAAAAAAGGTTGGTTCACCAACTCGGATCTTGACTAGGATCAGGATTTTACATGGACACAACCTAGAATTTAACATCCTGGGGGGAGGGGGGTACTGCGCCTTTCACATCAAGATGTAAAGACATTTATTTTAAATAATACTTATTAGAAGGGAAAAAATCAAACAAACTACGACAATCGTTCTGAGGGGAGAGAATTACCTCTTCCGAAGAAATTACCTCCCTTGCTTTTCTTGTCGTGACTTATGTAGAGTAAAGTGAATAGAAAGTGAATCGGTCAGTAACACAAAAAAAACACCATTTACAAAGATCAATGAGGAGTCTTGAAGTATTTGTCAATGTTAATCTTGTATGCATAACAAACAATATATTACGGATTGATAATTAAAGAAAATCGTCTCTTCTACAGGGTTGACCCCCCTAAAAATGACACCCACAACCATGCAAATTACTTCTGCATCTGTTGAACAAATTATTTTATATATGGTATTCATTAACTTCAGTTTATGTTCTGCCTTTCCAGTAAGTGGCAATTTTGTAAATTGAATGGTCTGACTTTTGTGCAATTTTAATTTTTTTTCTCCAAATTCGGGGGTCGACTAAACAGAACGAGTTTTGACATTGAGCGGTAGCCATTTTTACCTAATTTAAACCCTTCAGGCTTTTACCTTTTTGATTATTTTGAATGTCTGAGTATGTAAAAACATCCCCTTCAACCCCCAGGCTATCGATGAGCAGTCCTGAAGAAAGCATGCAGTTACAGCTAGGTTCAGGGCAATCCTCAGACACGAAAGCGTTCAATCAATCAATCAATCAATATGAAGCTTATATCGCGCGTATTCCGTGGGTACAGTTCTAAGCGCAGGGATTTTTTTTAAACTTTTTTTTTATGCAATTTATATCGCGCACATATTCAATGCCGTGTGAGATGGAATTTTTTTACACAATACATCACGCATTCACATCGGCCAGCAGATCGCAGCCATTTCGGCGCATATCCTACTTTTCACGGCCTTTTATTCCAAGTCACACGGGTATTTTGGTGGACATTTTTATCTATGCCTATACAATTTTGCCAGGAAAGACCCTTTTGTCAATCGTGGGATCTTTAACGTGCACACCCCAATGTAGTGTACACGAAGGGACCTCGGTTTTTCGTCTCATCCGAAAGACTAGCACTTGAACCCACCACCAAGGTTAGGAAAGGGGGGAGAAAATTGCTAACGCCCTGACCCAGGGTCGAACTCGCAACCTCTCGCTTCCGAGCGCAAGTGCGTTACCACTCGGCCACCCAGTCATTGATGACGCAAAAGTTAGATCATTTAACCTACAAATTTGCCACTTTGTGAACTGCACATGCATAAAATCAAGTTTATGTATGCTGAATATGAAGTTATCCAGTCAATTGGTGTAGAAGTTATAGCATTTCTGTCAGTTAACAGTATTTAAAATCTCTAAAGTAAAATCTGACATATTCGAAAGTTTTGCTTAAACACCCAGACAATTTTTACGATACTCTCCTAAGCTTCTCCACTTCGTCTTGGAAATGAATTCGAATAAGGCAGTCAAAATAACTTAGTTTGGAGCACCCATTAGGGGAAGGGCCCCTAATATGGACCACTTTTTGTTTATTGCTGATAACTAGCTTGTTTTCTTGCGAAGAAGTTTCATTTTGTGGTTGGTAGTCCTTCTCTCTTAGTTGAACAGTTCTGGCCTAATTAGAGTGAAATTGCTTTGATAGACCTTCAGCAAAAATTAAATACAGGAAAAATCACAAATGGTCCATATTAGGAGCCTGGGCGCCCAATATGGACCAGTGAAGCGGCCTTCACGAATCACTGTAAAAAGCCCCCTATACTTCAAAATAACATGATACAACTTAGTGTGCAAGTCAGACTAATTCAAATATGCTTTAGATTTAGCTGTTTCGGGTTGATGAGAGCATTATTTGAAGCACACCAGGAAACTGAAGAAGCTTATCAAAACAGAGAGAAAATAAGTGAAATTTTCAACTTCCACCAAAAAAAGACTATTTGTTATATTTTTTTGAAATCTCGAGGGCTAGTTATAGGTTATTTTCAGCAAGCTTCTTAATGAATTAATTAAAATTGCCTTTAGTTTTTACTTTCTTCGATTTGTTGAAGGTGGTCCATATTAGGGGACTCACACATACTTTGAGGTTTTGCTATTATTTTTTGTTTGCAGTAGAAACTCGGGGTACACACTGTTAAAATGTAACAAATACTGCCTTAGCTGTCATATATAGCCATTTTTGTGTTATGAAAGCTTTGGCTGTGGACAGAAACGAGTCCGTTTTATGCGGCAAATTTAGAGTGAACGCTGCCAAAAGTGAAAAAAAGCGAAAAAGCCGAACGGTTTTGAGGTTTGTGTTTCTGCAACTCTTTTGACATGTGCAACTCATCCAGAGAGGGTGAATAAAGCGAATGAAATTGTTTTGAGTGCTCTAGCGCCGTTAGTTTGTCAGAACAGGAGGTGGTCCATATTAGGAGCCGGTCCATATTAGGAGCCTTTCCCCTAATCAGAATAAGCATTAACTTTTGACACAGGAAATATCTTCTACCGAAAGCTCTCCTGGTTTTATTCTACATTTTTCCTGCATAATGGTATTGGTAACAAATTTAAAGATAAGTAAAATGATAAAAATTATTAAAAAAACAAGCTAACGTCCTCGCATTTGTCCAGAATTATTCCATGTTTCACTTGGGAACAGAGGGATAATTGGTCTAAAGAATTTTTAAAAAGGAGGGTTAGGGTAACCCTAACCCTTTTTGGACCATCTGTATGCAATGCCCGCTATAGGTGGAAGACTTTTGTGGAAGCCATGGAAGAATACATCGCTGTTGTGCTGGTTCAGCTTGAGGTCCTGTCCTAGCGAATATCCTGCACACACAAAAACACGACTTTTTAAGCCACTTATGTTGCATTCCGTGACATAGCTTTGTTAAAACCGTGTGCCTGATAATAATGACAGATTTTGATAATATACATTTTTTTTAAGACACCCCATTTAATATTGTTTGACAATCTCTTTCAACATAAAGTTGGTCAAAAAATTATTGCAACAAATTTCAAACCCAAATTAAAACATTAATTCCTGTGTCATTTAATTAAAACTGTACATGCCAGTTAAGGCCGTTCACTTAACCTTCAGGATCATCTTTTGGATTAAATATTTCTTTTACAGGGATCACGTGACCGCCGCTCAAGTAAGGGTACCCTCAAAATCGACAAGACAAAAACGGAAGGGCTGATTTAAAAATCGACAACAAATCACAATAGGCATAACTTTGCAACTTTGACATACGAGAAGAAAATCAAACCAATCTACCCTGGACAGATTGCTTTGTTTTGCTACCTTGCGTTTTATGCGTTCTAAGCTATTCCTACTGCTGCAGGTGTCGATCGCAAGAGCGGTCAAAAACGGGACGTTTTACGTCAATACACCCCTTCGGAGTCTCGAGTGCGCATGCGCGGCTAGTCACATGTTTGGCGGCAGGGGGCGCTCCGTTGTACCAAACACTCTGCAGTGTACCGTACACAAAGAGCAGTGACTGCAGCATCCATACTTTTAAATTCAACTTTAAATGCGCATGTGGTGAGCTGGAAGAATGATGTAAGAGATCAGTTTTGATTATGATAGGAATGGCTGCAGCTTCTGTGTCAGGCTTTCCTTCACTGCAGATTTCTATCAAATATGTATTTATATATCTGAATCAGTGAACGGTTGTTAATCTTCTCTGCTTAATTTAGTTTAAATGTGTATTTTTTATCATAAATTCAACGTTTCTCATCTTGTGATGGTATAGAGAAAGCAGATTAAAAAAAAGTTTTTGATACCTTGATTTGTTTGCTTCTTAAAAAGCTCATAGGCCTACCTTGTGGTTCATAAAAGAAAAATCTACAACACAGTAAAAATGTGTGCCCCAAAACAAACCAATCTGCACTTATAATTATATGTTTTAATTAAGCTCAGATTGCTTTCTTCACTTGTTATATTTTCTCACTTGAAAATTAAGCAAAATGCACTTTTCCATATTAGACCGTACACGGCGTAGAGCTCTATCGTTCAAGCTGGTTGGACGGAGAAGGGTACGATGTAATCTTTGCAGAACCTGGTACCTAACTACTAAACGGATAAAATTCATCAATGTTCACGCACTAATAGCTGCGCTTACGCTCGTACCGATTTTATTAATGAATTAATTTAGCAAAGAGGCAGTTATCTCCCTGCCGAAGCCACGATTATTCCCCATGGAAAATTGTCCGTAGTGAAAAGCTTTTTAACCAATGAGAATTTAGCTGTGTTTGTTTCCGCGGGACATATCATCATGGCAGCGAACTGCACGATAATGTTCAGAATGTAGACACTGACGAAAAACTGACCCCATTTTCAAGTGTTTCGTGGGCAAAAGCTTTGACATGTGCATCTGAGTGGATTAACCTTGAGCGTGAAGAACAGGCTGTCTGCCAAAAAATTGACGGAACGAGTCGCAAATGGACAAACAGCTGAACGAGTACCTATCATCGTGTCGTCTGCTACCAGCGTCTGACATGTATTGTTCGACTCCAGCGAGCGAAGAAACACTATGTACAGCGAATTGACACTTCCAGTGATGCTGTTGTTGTCACTCCTTCAGATCCACAGTGTGTGTCAAGCTCTCCTGCCTTGGTCAAGCGTAAGAAAGCGAAATGCAGCAGTGTGTTGACCCCAGACGTCTTCACTACTACACTACTAGTTTTTCTATGATAGTGGTGGTCCAGTGAACGATACCTTCCGCCTGTGGTTACACATAAAAGGAAAGGGCACTGAGCAACCAGTGGAGACTTGTGCTGACATATGGCGAGATGTGTTGGTGAGTAAAAACCTGCTTGAATTTCATTTGAAATAGTTGTGTGTATATTTCTGAGCAAATTATGTTTGATATTGATAATCTTCTAAGTAACACTTCATAGCATCACAACAGTTTAGGATTAATATACCAGAGGTACAATAAGGTGCAGATGCAACATGTTATTGTTTATACAGGGGCCTATGTGATTGATATATATCATTTTTCTTGTATTGGTTACAGCTAATGAGTTGTTATGATAGTAAACTGCTTTTCAATGGGTTAAATTCAGAGTATGAAATGCAACTAGACAGTTGTTTTACTGCAAGAAAGATCACCTACTTTGGTAATTTTGAATTCTGACTGTAGGTACTAAGGTTGTCATTAATATTATGACAGAAATTCATATTAGGATACACAATAACACTGCAGTACATGCATGCAGACATTTGACAAACTATAATGCTTGGGCACACACATGTTCTGTTCTGTTTACATGTCATTGTTTTTGTATCTATCTGAGTTTTAACTGCACAGATGTTTATTGTACACACATTGAAACACATTGTACACACCCCCTATAATGATGTTATACATTTCAACCATTTATGTATCTGATTATTTCTCCTGCAGTTCCTCCCCTTGGCACTTGACCTACTAGCCTTCTTTACAAAGCTTCCTCAGCTGCATCTACAGACCTTACACAATTGGACTGGATTCAATGCTGCAGTGCAAGATGGCAGATTCCGCCAATGTCGAAAGTAGGTTTGATGAATTGTGTTCCATACAAAATAGGATATACTAACAGAAACAGTGTAACGAATACATTGGAATTGGTTTCCACTAACATTTTCTAACACCCTGTCACTTTTTTTTTTAAGTTGAAAGGAAGTGAGGACATTTTATTTCTTGTAAGTGTATACAGTGGAACCCCCAAAGTTAAGACTTCCTCCATTTAAGACCTTGCCTTTTCAGATTTTCAGTTCATAACTTCTCTAAATTTACCCCCGATTTAAGATTATTCTTTTTAAGACCTGGTTTTCTCAGATTTTTGGAGGTCATAAATGTGGGTTCCACTGTACATGTATAAACCTAACATGTTTTTTGTAACTAACCACTTTAGTGGAAATGTAACTTCTTTTTTTTCAAACACTGGGACCATAAACTGTTTCTTTTATCTTTGTTCTTAGCACAGGCACACAAAATATACTTTCATTATTATTATTTTTCAAGCAGCCAAAATGTGTGTTTTTTTAAAGCAAAAATGTATTTACACTTTCTCACACAAACTTTTTGTTGTTTATTCTGCTTCAAGCATCTGATTGTTTTCTCGGCTTGCACGTTTTCCTATGTAATATGTTGTACCTGTTTAACAAAATAACTGAAAAGAAACATGTATACACCTAAAAATTAATGTTTTTTTGTGGGTTTTTTACCCTTCCACTTTATTGGACATGTCTGTTTGTGGGTTGTTTTTTTAAACACTGGATCCTTAAAGGTGTTTCTTTTATCTTTGTTCATAGCACAGGCACGCAAATAAAATGTCATACTTTTTTTTTTAAACACAAGCAACCAAAATGTGTTATTATTTTAAACAAACATTCATTTACACGTACTCACACAAACAAACTTGTCGTTCTTTTTATCTACTTCAAGCACAATTATGCTCTTTTACCCCGCTTGTACGTTTTCCTTTGTCTGTTGTACAGGTTCCATACCTGCCTATGATAGTCAGCAGTCCAACAGACACATCCACGGTTCTTGCCATACATTCAGGTTTCAAGGGAACTGGAACTGCAACACATTGTCCTCGTTTTTGACCAGGCCATTTTTGGGAAAGCACAGGTCATCAGGTGGCAAGACCCAGTCTTCAAGGAGACCCTGATTCATTCCCGACTTTGAACATGCAGTGTACAAAAACTTTGCTGATCATGTGTACATTTTTCATTTCAAGATCCTATGTGAGCTGAGCGTGCATAGAACAGAAACTTTGTAGGTGTGTGCATCTTCCCCATATTCCGATGAGTGCTGAGAAACTTTGCGGTACATATCACGCTTTGACCTTGTGTCAACTGTTCCGCTTGCGGATAATGCAGTTATCTTCATTTGCCAGTATTTGATGGTAGGTTCTATTAATATTCCCTTGAAAGTCAATCATATAGTTTAAAGAGTTTTAAGTGTGTTTTGTACAGTTTGCAGCATGATATCAGGGATGTTCCTACAAATTCATACAGGACAAATGTCCTCTAGCTCTTCAACATCAATAGGACATTTGAACGCTTTTAGAAACGTCAATGGACATCATAATTTTGTGCAAAACACATTCCATGGAATGGCTCCAAAATCATACGCTCAAGGAAAAGCTTAATATTTTCACACACACACACACACACACAGTCATATACAAAGAATATTTGTTCTTAGATTGTTTTATAATCTAGTTTGAAACATGTTCAGCTTTATTTGATCTTTGGCAGGCTCTAGTTTTTTTCTGTGTGGCATATTTCCGTGAGCTTCGTCAAAATGTAATACGTAAGAGCGCTGAAGTTTTGTATAGAAAGGAAAAGTTAACGAATATTGCGCTGTTTGAAGGAATGGAGTTCTTTTCGCCAAAAGATTTCCAGTGATTAACTAAGTTGTGAAGGGCAGTTGACCGTTCTACCTGGGGAGGGGTTGCATTATGTTGGTGGTATATATACATATATATCATCCAATTTCAGTAAAACTTCGGTCACGAATTAAATCATACATTCAATGTTAAGGAACAATAAACATAGTGTGCAGAAATTGGTTTTTTGATGTATGGCACACAGCTCCACACACAGTGTGGTTGTTTTTTTGCAACAAGTCAACACTGTATTTATAATACTTCAAAAAACATCACAGGAAAACGCAAACTTTTTTTACGCGTCAAAATGAGAATGTCAAAATTGACACATCAACTGTGTAGAAATCAATCAATCAATCAATGAGGCTTATATCGCGCATATTCCGTGGGTACAGTTCTAGGCGCTCAGCAGTGATGCCGTGTGAGATGAAATTTTATACGGCCAGTAATTGCAGCCATTTCGGTGCATATTTACCTTTCACGGCCTATTATTCCAAGTCACACGGGTATAGGTAGACAATTATTAACTGTGCCAAAGCAATTTTGCCAGGAAAGACCCTTTTGTCAATCGTGGGATCTTTAACGTGCACACCCAATGTAGTGTACACGGGGGGGAGTTCGGACATCGAAGAGAGTCTGCACACAAAGTTGACTCTGAAATAAATTTCCACCGAACCTGGGATCGAACTCACGCTGACAGCGGCCAACTGAATACAAATCCAGCGCGCTACCAACTGAGCTATATCCCCGCCCCAAATACGATATTGGCACTAATTACGACAACAATTTCAAAATGTTTGACAATATTGAGGCATTTCTGTATTAAAATAACACATTATGGAATGGAAAATAGAGTTTTTGTCAAAATCCCAGGTAGTACTGCCACCTTAAAGATGATTAAAAAAAAATTGTTTTAATTTTAATTATTATTATTATTTTTTTTTTTTAAAGAAACTTCTTGAGGTGTGACTCTAAACACATGCCCCCCTCCAAAACAAGGTTTTTGTAAAAAAAAATATTGTAAAATGAATAAAAATTGATTTTGGCAACTGTCTCTTTGTGACTGACACTTTGCGATTATTCCCCCCCCTTATGTTGCAATTTTCCAGAGAATGTGCAATACTAAATGTGAGAACATTTTTGTTTCTGACTACACATACCATGTCATGAGACAATTTGATGTCAAATCATTGTACCCTTTTCGGGACAACGGAACTCATTTTCTAGGCTTCTTATGGAGCCAGACCCTGTGGTCTATATGCATTTTTAAGTTGTTGACATTGTTTCATTTTAAGCTCAATTCACATTCTTTACTGGTTTTATTTTCTCACAGGAAAAATCAGACAATGTTTTTAAGTTCATGTAAGTTGTTGCTGACAAGCCTGCCAAAGGTGAAACATGAATATTACTATATCATTATCAAATATAATATGTCTGAATGAAAAGTTGTTAATTTTTGCTTAATTTAGTGAAAATGTGTATTAACATACATTTTTTTGTTTCTCGTCTTGACCAGTTGTAAGTTTAGAGGAAGCAGATTTACAATATTGTGTTTTTGATTACTTTTGTGTTTGTCACTTTGTGCAAAATAAATATTGGAGCCTTGACATTTGTCATAAGATTGTTATAAATGTGATGATACAGTGAAACCTGATTGTGCCAATTAATTTTTGTTGAAGGCGTTTTGACTAAATGAAGGCAATGAGGTTATTGTAATTATTGGTTATATTTCAATTCCACTGTACGACCTTTTTTCTTATGGTCATTCAAGTGTTTCAAAAATATAACATAACCAGATTTCACTGTATCGCCTATTGTTGGGCGTATTTATGCACTTAAATATGTGTGCCCTGAAACTAAAACATGATCAAACGAATCGAGGTACGTTAATTCGCTGCTTGAGCAAATTACGTACATTGATTCGTTTGCTTCTTAAAACGCTCACGGCCTCCCTTCTGGTTCATAAAAGAATCAATAACTCATAAGTTGTTTTATTTTTGAAGCTGCGGCACTTTCCACAGTCTCACCGAGTCGAGATCCATTCCGCTTAAATCATGAAACTATCGTGGGACAAAAACCACAGAAATATCAAAGAGATAAGAGCTTACGAGGGAAAACTTGAACGCAATCGGCAATGTACCTCTTCTGAAGACCTCGTGTTTGGTACAATTTGCAATCCCAGCATGCAATGCGCGGATTTTCTCGCGACGCGAGATTTGCTCTCGCCTGAGACTCCGAAAGGGTGTATTGTTATGGGTATCATGTCAAAAAGCGCTACATTTTAGCAATGACTTAGTGGATTGCTTTGAAACTTTCGGAATATTTTACCAACATACTAGAGATACTTCGCGCGAAAGTTTGGATCGTTACGGTTATTTATCCAGATGTGACGCAATATTTCGGAAAATGTTGTTAAACTTGTCATATACTGTTCAAAAAAAGAAACGCATAGCTTGTAATATTTGGTTAATTTAGTTATATGGCTACAAGGATATCCACCAAACTGCAGAAAATGTTTATCTGGTCGTCGACCTTTCGTCCATTGCCACAAGTGAGCTCTGCACGTGACGCATGCGTTATCAGTGGCTACAATGTCAAAATTGCTCATTTGGCATGACCACTCGTCATGCTTCAGTGTAATCTCGTGAAACTCGGGGAATATTGAGCTCTCACCATGTCTTCCAAAACCCATAAAAGCGGATTGTTCGCCACAAAGAAATCAGACGACAATTCAGCGACGAAAGATGGCCCGATTGAGCAGAGAAGACCGCCAAATTGCATTGGGTCGTTTACAAGCAGGCCAAAGTCAAAGTGCAATCGCCAGGCACTTCCACGTGTCCCAGAGCACCATCAGTAGACTGTGGGTCAGGTTTCAAGCCACTGGCTCCGTTGCTGACTTGTCACGAGCGGGAAGACCAAGGGCGACAACTGCTGCTCACGACCGCTTCATACGGCTCCGCCACCTCCGGAATCGTTTCCTGTCGGCCTCATCTTCTGTCCAGGCTCTCCCCGGGCCACACCGATTATCGGACCAGACCGTGCGGAACCGCCTGCATGAAGCTGGTTTGAGAGCTCGCAGACCTCACAGATGAGCTGTCCTCACCCGCCGCCATCGCCAGAACCGAGTGCAGTGGGGCAACCAGCACCTTCGCTGGACCGTCCGGAATCACTGGAGACACGTGTGGTTCAGCGACGAGTCCTACTTCCTGCTCCAGCGACATGATGGTCGGAGGAGGGTCTACCGGAGAGTAAACGAACGTTACGCGCCCAACTGTGTGGATGAGGCACCCGTTCATGGTGGTGGAGGCGTCATGGTGTGGGGGGCGATCAATACCGCTGGAAGGAGCACCCTGGTGCACGTCCAAGGGCGCATAACTGCCCAGCGATACGTGGAGGAAATTCTGCGCCCACACGCCCTTCCTCTTCTGGCTGACCAGGATGCCATATTCCAGCAGGACAACGCTCGCCCGCACACAGCACGACTCACCACCCAGTTCCTCACCGACCACCATGTCCAGGTGCTTCCCTGGCCATCCATGTCGCCAGACATGAACCCGATAGAACACCTCTGGGATGAATTGGACAGACGTGTGCGCAGGCGAGAAGAAGCGCCGGCAAATCACCGCGATCTATTGCAGGCACTTCAGGAGGAGTGGGACACCATCCCACAGCAAGATATCCGGCATCTGATCCAGTCCATGCCCAGAAGGTGCCGGGCAGTTGTTGCTGCTCAAGGCAGTCACACCCCCTACTGACTTGACAGCCTCGGCACCCAATCGTATTGATTGACTGATTGATTTGAAGATGCAAATGAACTGTGTGTGCATTCAACTGTGTCCATACCAAATTTCAAACAAATAATCTAAATATTGGATTTTCTGTTAATTTTTTCGAAAAATAAAACAAATTTGGCAAGTAGCAACTATGCGTTTCTTTTTTTGAACAGTATATATAATATAGATAGAAGAGACATTAATATGAAATTGGGAGAACAAAAAAAGATCAATAAGAAAGGATGCTCCCCCCCCCCCCCCCCCCCCAAAAAAAAGTATGGGTTGGAGCAGTCTGCATGCATCTGAGATCCCAACCAAAAAAAAAAGAAAGGCAACGAGGACGATAAAAACGGAGGAGTCAACACGGCTGGCTGCTGGCTTCATAAGATAACGTCTAGTGAGCCACCGAGGACGACAAAGCGACCGCTACCTGACTGTGTTTGTGATGAGGGGCAGGGCTACAATCTATATATATATACGACTAGTGTCTGTCTGTCTGTCTGTCTGTCTGTCTGTCTGTCTGTTCGCGATGCACGGCCAAAGTTCTCGGTGGATCTTTTTCAAATGTGGACACCGTATTCAGCTACACCCTGGACACAACCTCATGAATGAGATATTTCAACACGTGCTCTCAGCGCGCAGCGCTGTGCGCGCTGAACCGATTTTGTTTTGTTTTGTCGGGATCCACTACCAGTAACTCTTCCTTATCTTCTCCAGTGTTTTCAGCCGCGATTATCTCCCTTCCTCCGTGTGGCGTCAATCCATATTCCCGTTACTACGTTACTATTTTTAGAAGGTCACTGCACGTTACTATTTTTAGAAGGTCTCCAGTGTTTTCCGCGTTTATCTCCTTTCCTTCGTGCGCACCCGGCAAAGCCGGGTATTCGGCTCTACTTCTTCCCGGCGAAGCCGGAACCCGGCGAAGCGGGTAATCATCTAGTACACAATACAGGCAAAGCAATTTGTGGAGCTAGGTGGGGGCAGGGCTACAATACACAATACAGGCAAAGCTATTTGTGACGAGGGGCAGCCTGTAGGTAAAATGTACAATGTATTTTCTGATTTGTGCACAAAAGCTTTTCTTTTTCTTCTTTTTTTAACATAACAATGTTTAATGTCACTGTATGTTTGAAAGACCATGGTCACATTTGTAAAACAAATGTTAAATTAGAAAATAAATAACATTTTGGTTCATGATTTTTCCTATACCTGTGCTGAAAATAAGAAATAAAATGTTGGTATATAAGTCACTCAGATGCAGTGTAGTATGAATGGTTTGAGTTTGTTGCGGTTGACCCTGCACATTTACCCTAACTTGACCCTAACGCTCATTGAACAGTTTCAGTTGTGTGTGGCCACTTTCAATGTTTGTCCTTTGCTGTGGAAACAATTGAGAGGGTGGGATCGTCGCCACAGAAAAGGTTTGGTTTGGGTTGGGTTATGAACGTTTACCTGTTCGGATATAATACTCCCCACAACATTGAACATTCCATGACAACATAAAACAAGGGGGAAAAGCCGAGCAGATAGGATTACAAATAAAGATATAATTCAAACACACACACACACACACTGGGAGAGAGAGAGGGAGAGGGGTGGGAGAAAGAGACAGAGAGCAAGGGAGAGAGAGAGACAGAGAGCAAGGGAGAGCGAGACAGAGAGCAAGGGAGAGAGAGACACAGAGAGCAAGGGAGAGCGAGACAGCGTTGGGGGAGAGAGAACGAGAGACAGAAAGACACAGACAAACAAACAGACCGACAGATTCATTTCATGCAAATAGCACTGTGCTGTATATATAGCGTGATTGATGTTTGTTCTCACAGACACAGAGAGAGGGGGAGCGTTCGCGCGAACTAGAGCACTCTGAGTTTTGGAGAAACGTAGTTTGTTGCCGAGGTTGATGGAAGGGAAATAACTTCTACGTGGAACGATTCGACTTTGGAGCTAGAGCCTCTCGCTGAGCTCCCTTGACAAGGTTTGGTCTGTGGTCAAACCACAAGGAGGCCGAGACTCACGTCAACACTTTACTTGTGGACATGTGGACGAGCACACAGTCACAGGCACACACACACAGAAGAAGGAGAGTGTTATTATATTTGTGTGCTGGTAAACTTTTAAGTGACCTTTTAACCTTTGCCGTGCTTCCTGGGTTCACCTGTACCCAGAGACACACTAAAATCATTGTAACTCTGGAACCATTAAAGGTATCGTTTTGAAATTTTAAGTATCTCTCACACACCTAATTTGCTCTCTGTCTGCAAATTTTTAGTGTGTACATGACAAAACATTAAAATTAATTGATTATGATAATTTACATAAACACTACCGATGGCGCGGGTTCACACAAACCCATACTTTTAAAGAGTAGTAGTGATTGTAACTATCCCTCTGCCGACGGCGCGGGTTCTGCTACACCCATAATTACCAAAGCGGCGCAACAGTGTCTGTCTGCCTGTTTGTCTCCAAGAGACTGTCTCTCTGTCTTTCTGTCTGTCCGTATCTCTCTGTCTGTATGTCTGTTGTCAGTTGCTCTGTCTGTCTGTCTATCTGTCTATCCGTCTATCTGTCTATCCGTCTATCTGACTGTCTGTCTATCTGACTGTCTGTCTCTGTCTCTCGCTCTCTCTGTGTCTCTCTCTCTCTCTCTGTCTCTGTCTCTCTCTCTCTCTCTGTCTCTCTCTCTCTCTGTCTCTCTCTCTCTGTCTCTCTCTCTCTTAGTCTCTCTCTCTGTCTCTCTCTCTCTGTCTCTCTCTCTGTCTCTCTTTCTTAGTCTCTCACTCTCTTTCTTAGACTCTCTCTCTCTCTCTTTCTTAGTCTCTCTCTCTCTCTTTCTTAGTCTCTCTCTTTCTTAGTCTCTCTCTCTCTCTTTCTTAGTCTCTCTCTCTCTTTCTTTCTTAGTCTCTCTCTCTCTTTCTTAGTCTCTCTCTCTCTCTCTCTCTCTCTTTCTTAGTCTCTCTCTCTCTCTTTCTTAGTCTCTCTCTCTCTCTCTTTCTTAGTCTCTCTCTCTCTCTCTTTCTTAATTTCTCTCTCTCTCTCTTTCTTAGTTTCTCTCTCTCTCTCTTTCTTAGTCTCTCTCTCTCTCTCTTTCTTAGTCTCTCTCTCTCTCTTTCTTAGTCTCTCTCTCTCTCTCTCTTTCTTAGTTTCTCTCTCTCTCTTTCTTAGTCTCTTTCTCTCTTTCTTTGTCTCTCTCTCTCTCTCTCTCTCTTTCTTAGTCTCTCTCTCTCTCTCTTTCTTAGTCTCTCTCTCTCTCTTTCTTAGTCTCTCTCTCTCTTTCTTAGTCTCTCTCTCTCTCTTTCTTAGTCTCTCTCTCTCTTTCTTAGTCTCTCTCTCTCTTTCTTTGTCTCTCTCTCTTTCTTAGTCTCTCTCTCTCTTTTTCTTAGTCTCTCTCTCTCTCTCTCTCTCTCTTTCTTAGTCTCTCTCCGACTCTCTCTCTTTCTTAGTCTCTCTCTCTCTCTCTCTTTCTTAGTCTCTCTCTCTCTCTCTCTTTCTTAGTCTCTCTCTCTCTCTTTCTTAGTCTCTCTCTCTCTCTCTCTTTCTTAGTCTCTCTCTCTCTCTCTCTTTCTTAGTCTCTCTCTCTCTCTCTCTCTCTTTCTTAGTCTCCCTCTCTCTCTTTCTTAGTCTCTCTCTCTCTCTTTCTTAGTCTCTCTCTCTCTTTCTTAGTCTCTCTCTCTCTTTCTTAGTCTCTCTCTTTCTCTTTCTTAGTCTCAGTCTCTCTCTCTCTTTCTTAGTCTCTCACTCTCTCTCTCTCTCTTTCTTAGTCTCTCTCCCTCTCTCTCTTTCTTAGTCTCTCTCTCTTTCTTAGTCTCTCTCTCTCTCTCTCTTTCTTAGTCTCTGTCTCTCTTTCTCTCTCTCTTTCTTAGTCTCTCTCTCTCTTTCTTAGTCTCTCTCTCTCTCTCTTTCTTAGTCTCTCTCTCTCTCTCTCTTTCTTAGTCTCTCTCTCTCTCTCTTTCTTAGTCTCTCAGTCTCTCTCAGTCTCTCTCAGTCTCTCCCTCTCCCTCTCCCTCCCGATCCCCTTCTCCCTCCCCCTCTCCCTCCCCTGCAAGAAGTCGGTGAAGGGAGAAACTCGATGCACCCACTGAAGTAGCGCTGTGGGTTTCCCTGAACCCACCCCGTCGTTAGAGAAATAAACGGTAAAAACCCTCTTTCAAATGTATGGGTTCAGACAAACCCGCATCGTCGTTAGAGAAATAAACGGTAAAAACCCTCTTTCAAATGTATGGGTTCAGACAAACCCGCATCGTCGGGCGTGTGCAGTCAAAAGCGGCATCCGGCAAAGGTTAATAAGTACAAACGAAATAAGAGAAATGCGTCTGCTTAAAGTATCACCTTTCTAAATTTTAAATCAGGTCAAACATAATTATATAGTTGTATGCATTACGAAGTGTGCAATCAGTAGGAATAATTCCAAGTAGTAACCAAGAATGAGACCAAGACCAAGTCATACCAAGACCACGTCGTTGATCATTACTGACACGCTGCACATCAATACCAAGAGATGACGCTTTCATGAGTCTTAAACACACATCAGAATTGTAAATTAC
The DNA here is from genome assembly GCF_037325665.1 of Littorina saxatilis. Taxonomy (NCBI): domain Eukaryota; kingdom Metazoa; phylum Mollusca; class Gastropoda; order Littorinimorpha; family Littorinidae; genus Littorina; species Littorina saxatilis. Next base: position 6,789,976 of record NC_090246.1, on the reverse strand, counting down.
AGTGCCAAGGAAACAATATCTCTTTTTTTTCGTTTCTTTTTTTAAAGTTTTATAAAAAAAAAATCCTTGTGAGTTTGTGCACATGTGCCTAATCAACCGCGTGCATGTGTGTGTGTGAACGTGTGTGTGTTTGTGTGCATGTGTGTGTGTGTGTGAGTGTGTGTGTGTGTGTGTGATGGGTGGGTGTGTGGGTCTGTGTGTGTGTGAATGTGTAAATGTGTGTGTGTGCCGGTGTGTGCGTGTGCCGGTGTGTGTGTGTGTGCGTGTGGTGTGTGTGTGTGTGTGTGTGTGTGTGTGTGTGTGTGGGTGGGTGTGGCCGTGTCCCCAGCACAATGGCCACGCGCCGTGCAGAGAGAGATAGAGAGAGAGAGATGCGAGATTCCTGTCATCCTCGCTTCTCACAGTGTTGACTTTCACCACTCGCCTCACCCCCCGCCTTTTGCAGTCTCTCCATACTGAATGAATGACACACTTTTTGCTGTTCTTCATTCTCGCTTCAGGGACTTCGACGTCAGCTTGAGACTGTACTTATCTTTTTTCTCCCATCTTTCTTTCTTCTCTTAATCACAATCATTAGATGTATTCTTCATTTTCACACAATTCATTATATCTTTATTGTCTACTTTCTGTAGCACTGACTGTCATCTATCGTACACACCGTACGATCAGTGACTGGTATAGCGGCACTGAGTTGACCTTTCTGATTGCCTTTTAAGTAGAATCCCAAGTTCAGACAATATCATGCCTCAAAATTGTTGTTCTGAATTCAGTTCATAGCCTGCGCATTACTTCACCTTGAGGTTGTAAGATATCAGGAAACGGTGACAGAACAAAACAGCCAGGACACGACAGGTGTGGAATGATGTAGATGTAGGTTATGCATCACCCTCGCCACTAAGCCAACACGAAGCCAAGCTTTTTGAGGCAAAAATAGCTTGGAGAAAACCAGTTTTCTTTTGCTTCATTTCATGCAAATACCACTGTGCTGTATATATAGCATGATTGATGTTTGTTCTGACAACTGGTGAGTGCCTTGCCCATCGCTCGTCCATTCTGTCTCGGTGAACACACAGACACACAGCCATTGTCCATTCTGTCTCGGTGAACACGCAGACACACAGCCAGACGGGAGACACGTGCTAGCGCTGTCTTTGTGTCCGTGCAACAGGCTGTGTGCATATTGCAGCTTGGATCTTAATGCGTGACTTGCCTGCAACACATGTGAGACTGGGACATTTCATCATTCATATATTGCAGCTTGGATCTTAATGCGTGACTTGCCTGCAACACATGTGAGACTGGGACATTTCATCATTCATATATTGCAGCTTGGATCTTAATGCGTGACTTGCCTGCAACACATGTGAGACTGGGACATTTCATCATTCATATATTGCAGCTTGGATCTTAATGCGTGACTTGCCTGCAACACATGTGAGACTGGGACATTTCATCATTCATATATTGCAGCTTGGATCTTAATGCGTGACTTGCCTGCAACACATGTGAGACTGGGACATTTCATCATTCATATATTGCATGACAAGGAAAACGCAGCAGTTGCGACACTCAGTGATAACACGGTTATCCTCCTTGCATGAAGACAGAGACGCCGACATTGTCTTTGTCTTAACAATTTATAATGAGAAAGTAAGAAAGAAAAGACAAGCTTGTGGGTGACAGTCACTTTAAGGCTTTGGCAAGAACAATAAATAACAACGACAATTTTGTGTTATTAGAGACAAGTTAGAGATTTAAGACTGTGAGAGAGGACTGGCAAACAGCCTCAAGAGCACCACGACAATGAAGCTGCAGCGCTGGCAGTACCGACACCGCGTGTTCAAGCTGGGGTTTTGTGGCGTTCTCTTCTCTCTGGCACTGATGTGTATCGGGTACGTTGCACCGGCCTGGCAGAACACGGGTGGACTGTGGATATACACCAAGACCGGTCATCCTCTGCCAGGTAACACCTATACATAACTTTCGTATGCGTGAGAGGCAAAAGCAATTTAAAACGATCGAATGACGTATTTCTCCTTCATGTAAACGATAATATAAACATAATAATAATAATAATAATAATAATAATAATAATAATAATAATAATAAATGAGCATTGATATAGCGCAACATCATAACTTTACAATTATGCTCTTTGCGCTTGACACATTTAAAATTAAAACACAGTTATACAAGCATTTACATCTACATTCATAGTCAACAACGCTTAATTAAAAGCATACACCATCACACATACATTACAAAAGATTCTTCCACTAACTAAGTAATAAAAACATGAATAAAATAGGTAGTAAAAAAACAAGGAAATGCCAGCTGAATACCCTTAATCAAACAGAACATGTTATCAACAATGCTGAAAACAGTCCTAGATGTCTATATACATTATCACTAAAACAACAAATACACTACATGTAGCCTTCTGATGGACTGAGAAAACAAAATCAGGGGTTGTATTTCTTGAAGAGGTGCGTTTTAAGTGCTCGTTTGAATGCTTGGGGTGACTGAGAGTGGCGGATGTGAAAGGGGGGAGAATTCCATTGTCACTTGTGGGTGCGCAGAAAGTAAAAGTGCGTTGTCCGTATGATTTGGTTTTGGTGTGTGAAATGGTAAGGATGCGACAGTCAGAAGAGGCACGGAGTTGTCTTGCTGGAGAATAGACGGTGAGGAGTTCAGAGAAGTAAGCAGGAGACGATGAAAGTATTCTCGAGTATCACTAACACTCAACAACAACAAAAGTGGGTTGTACTCCAAACGCACAAGGCCAATTAAAGACGCTATATTTACCACCACATACACACAATAAACCCTGCACCAGATGCCATGAAGCCAATTAAGCTATTGCCTCCGTATTACGGTATTGATAACTTGTTTTTTTTCAAAGATAAACAAGTCGCGTAAGGCGAAATTACTACATTTAGTCAAGCTGTGGAACTCACAGAATGAAACTGAATGCACTGCATTTTTTCACAATGACCGTAGTCCGCCGCTAGTGCAAAAGGCAGTGAAAGTGACGAGCCTGTTCAGCGCGGTAGCGGTTGCGCTGTGCTGCATAGCACGCTTTACTGTACCTCTCTTCGTTTTAACTTTGTGAGCGTGTTTTTAATCCAAACATATCATATCTATACGTTTTTGGAATCAGGAACCAACAAGGAATAAGATGAAATTGTTTTTAAAACGATTTCGGAAATTTAATTTTAATCATAATTTTTATATTTTTAATTTTCAGAGCTTGTTTTTAATCCGAATATAACATATTTATATGTTTTTGGAATCAGAACATGATGAAGAATAAAATAAAAGTAATTTTGGATCGTTTTATAAAAAATAATGTTAATTACAATGTTCAGATTTTTAATGACCAAAGTCATCAATTAATTTGTAAGCCTCCATGCTGAAACGCAATCCCGAAGTCCGGCCTTCGTCGAAGATTGCTTGGCCAAAATTTCAATTAATTTGATTAAAAAATGAAGGTGTGACAGTGCCGCCTCAACTTTTACAAAAATCTGGATATGACGCCATAAAAGACATTTATAAAAAAAATTAAACAACCGTCTGGTGATTTTATACCCAGGAACTCTCATGTAAAAGTTCATAAAGATCAGTCCAGTAGTTTAGTCTGAATCGCTCTACACACACACACGCACAGACACACACACACACACATACACCACGACCCTCGTCTCGATTCCCCCTCTATGTTAAAACATTAATGTAAAAAGAAGAACGATACAACATTATAATACAGGAGAAAAAATCGTAAACAAAGAGAGATAGCAGTGTAAGCCTGACACTTGTTTAACATGGACAGCCTGGGATGACCGCCCTGATATCACCCTTCGTGGTGGACTGGGCGTTAAGCAAACAAACAAACAAAAGCCTGGGATGGCCGCCCTGATATCTACTCTTCGTGGTTGACTGGGCGTTAAGCAAACAAGCAAACAAAAGCCTGGGATGACCGCCCTGATATCACCCTTCGTGGTGGACTGGGCGTTAAGCAAAACAAAAAAACACAAAAAAACAAAAAAAAGCCTGGGATGGCCTCTCGCAGACCCCCCCAATCTCGCTACAACGTCACACGCTTTGACAACTTGCTGTAGCATTCATGTAGGCCTCAACTAGAGTGGAATAGTTAATTTGCTAATTACATGCTTAACTGTCGCCATGGTGTTCATTCTGTGTTGTTGTCTCTGGCTGTATATAACTTGGAACTGGTGGAACCTATCACCGAGGCGACATTTTTCTGTCAAATTGTTTAGTTCTGTGGTTCTTGGCAACACAACTGCTACCTTTTACATAGAGGGGGAATCGAGACGAGGGTCGGGGTGTATGTGTGTGTGTGTGTGTGTGTGTGTGTCTGTCTGTGCGTGTGTGTGTGTGTAGAGCGATTCAGACTAAACTACTGGACCGATCTTTATGAAATTTGACATGAGAGTTCCTGGGAATGATATCCCCGGGCGTTTTTTTCATGTTTTCGATAAATACCTTTGATGACGTCAGATCCGGCTTTTTGTAAAAGTTGAGGCGGCACTGTCACACCCTCATTTTTCAATCAAATAGATTGAAATTTTGGCAAAGCAATCTTCGACGAAGGCCGGACTTTGGTATTGCATTTCAGCTTGGTGGCATAAAAACTAATGAATGAGTTTGGTCATTAAAAATCGGAAACTTGTAATTAAAAAAAAATTTTTTAAACGATCCAAAAATAATTTCATCTTATTCTTTGTCATTTTCTGATTCCAAAAACATATACATATGTTATATTTGGATTACAAACAAGCTCTGAAAATTAAAAATATAAAAATTATGATTCAAATTAATTTTCCGAAATCGATTTAAAAACAATTTCATCTTATTCCTTGTCGGTCCCTGATTCCAAAAACATATAGATATGATATGTTTGGATTAAAAACAAACTCAGTAAGCTAAAAAGAAAAGACATACAGAAAAGCGTGTTATCCTGCTCAGCGCGACCACTACCGCACTATTCTGCATGGCTTGTCGATTTCACTGCCTTTGCAACGAGCGGTGGACTGACGAAAAAAGCATTGCGTTCAGTTTCATTCTGTGAGTTCGACAGCTTGACTAAATGTTGTCATTTCGCCTTACGCGACTTGTTTTTCTTGATTTAAACAGATTGCTTATTATGTATTGTTTATTCGCGCACTGTTACTGGGCATCAGCATGTCAATATACAGCTATATAGCTATTCTGATAGACACGTGGGGGAATTCGGGGGCTGTGATTGGATGGTCTCACACATCCCTTTTGCGATCATCAAAGGTTAACGCTACAAAGACGCATGGTTCCGGTTTCTTCCACGTGTATAAAGTACACGCATACCTCGCCAGGTTTGTTTCTGTGACTAGTCGACAGACGATGCCATTTGCTTTGTGTTGTCTGTTGTTGTTTCTTACTGTACATGACATAGGGGAAGGGCTCCTAATATGGACCGGCTCCTAATATGGACCACCTCCTGTTCTGACAAACTAACGGCGCTAGAGCGCTCAAAAAAGTTTTATTCGCTGTATTCACCCTCTCTGGATAACTTGCACATGTCAAAACAGTTGCAGAAACACAAATCTCAAAACCGTTAGGCTTTTTCTCTTTTTTTTATTTTCACTTTTGGCAGCGTTCACCCTAAATTTGCCGCCCAAAACAGACTCGTTTCTGTCCACAGCCAAAGCTTTTATCACACAAAAATTGCTATATGTGACAGCTAAGACCGTATTTGTTACATTTTAGCAGGTTTGACCCCGAGTTTCTACTGCAAACAGAAAATAATAGCAAAAAATCTCAAAGTATATGCGAGTCCCCTAATATGGACCACCTTCAACAAATCGAAGAAAAAAAGAGCTAAAGGCTATTTTCCTTAATTCATTAAGAAGCGTGCTGGAAATAACCTATAACTAGCCCTCGAGATTTAAATAAAAAATAACAAAAAGTCTTCTTTTCGTGGAAGTTGATAATTTCACTTATTTTCACTCTGTTTTTGATAAACTTCTTTGATTTCCTGGTGTGCTTCAAATAATGCTCTCATCAACCCGAAACGGCAGAAATTAATATGTAAAGCGCGGAGAGCACAGTTGTGGTTCGCGCTATATAAGCTCCCCATAATAATAATAATAATAATAAAAATCTAAAGCATATTTTAATTAGTCTGACTTGTACAATATGTTGTATCATGTTATTTTGAAGTATAGGGAGCTTTTTACAGTGATTCGTGAAGACCGCTTCACTGGTCCATATTAGGCACTGTCATGAATTATTATTATGAGGCGCGAACCTGTCAAGAATAGAATAGGCAACCGAGACTACTCGCGCATTACACGACGTAGCCAAGTGACGTATTCATATGACGTATCCAAGTGTACTGACGTAAACAAAAATCGTTTCACGAGAGGGTCGTTTTCCGCAAGTCCATGGAGCGAAGAACGCTTGGAGGAAAAGCCGTTTCCCTGTCTTTGAAGGTAAGTGACTGTGATTATTGCATCGACAATCGTTCCACGGGATCTGGGCGGAGATGAGTGTATCGTGTCAGTCATTTACATTGTGTTGTTGTCAAGTTGTGTACGTTTTGAATGTGCGCTGTTGCCAAATCCCCATTTTCCGAAACGCAGTAATAGAATGAGAACGATAATAAAATATGAACAAACCAAGTCTTTTAGACAGGCTGTGTAGGTAACACATATGGCCCTTTGATCTGTTTCAGGAACCCACGGTCCAATGATTCATTTATCTTCCTCTTCCTCATGTTGCCGTAATTGTGGAGAGAGATGTAACCAGACTACTTCTGCTATTAACTTGATGATGGTGTCTTGAGAAGAAGAGTGACGAACCAAACCAGGAGCGCGGTCTTCTAGACCAGTCAAGTGCTACAAGTCATCTCGAGTACCTTTTCAATGACATCGAGCTAAGTCAAAACTTCATAAACATTATGTGTATTCCTTTTGTTTTGATGTCCTCCAAAGGAAAATTTTGAAGAACGTTTGCAGCGGCGGAGTCACGTTAGATTACCATGACAGAATTGAAATCCAACAGCAATAGACATTTGATCAGAGTGTGATTCAAGTAACATGAACTAGCTTGAACAGTGTGTGATACATTTAGTACGATATTGATATTTAGCAAAAAGATAGACTAACCTGATTAATGTGTGCTGCATTGCAAGAATTGTATTAACACTATCCATGTATTAAATTATGTAAACCAATGTTAACCTTTCTCCGCTACTTCGAGAGCATGGGAAAGAGTGAAGGAAAGTAAAGTCAAGGCAGTACCTGTTTCTTTAGCTAATACGAAAAGGCGGCGTGTTTTCCTTCCATAAACTTCCTTTGGAAGGCGCACGCAGAAAGAAACAGGCTGACGAAAACTGACCTGTGACATATGGGGGCTTCGTCCGGGATTTTGTAACTCGTAATTTCAATTTGGCTTCCCCAAACAAATTTTCTTCAAACAAATTCCCTATTCGTTTTTCGTTTGTGTGTTCGTCCGTTCATGTTCATCATCGTATAAATCAACTTTTGTATTTATTCATGTTTATAGTTAGTTCATCATTTAACGATAACAGAGTCTGACGTGTGTGCTTCAGCACACGGGAATAATCCAAATGAAGAGTGACGCAAGGCTTTGACGTCACTATAATAATTCACGTAAAGCACTAATGTTATAGTAGTTTAGTTCCCCCTATTTGGCTGTGCTAAACAAAAGGCTATAACAGAAGACAGTGGACTAACACCCTGTCAGGCCATCCTGTGTCCCTTAGTCGACAAAATTATAATATTGTTGGTCGCCGTGGGAGGTTGGTGGGCGAATTGGGTTATATACGAGGGATAGCACTCATCTTCGTCCAGAAGGACCGTGGAAGTGAAGTTGATTCTGCAGACAGTCACACTTCACAACGCCAAGAGTAAGGGTTAGGAAAATTAGATTATTGTCTATACAGCAGTAGATAATTGAAGAATCTTATTTCGACTTACTGTGCGATAGAATCGAGTTGATATTAATATAGGCGAAAGGTCCACGTTGATGGAGCGCCGATGAGATATTAAAATGAAGTTCACTCGATAGAACGGTATATTGTTTGACATATACCAGAAGAACCATAAATTCTAGTGTTAGGTATCCGTGGTTGTAAAAGGATATTAGAATGGTTCAGAGAAATCGTGTCATTGGGACACGTAACGTTTACTGAGGTAACGTTGAACGTTCATGAATTCAAGTAGCAAAGTGAGCTTCACTAAAGTAACACTTCATTCTATAGTGGGGGAGTTTTCTCTCTCTAGTAAATAGTGTGTGAAAAGCAGTTTAGTCAAATCGGTTTTTCAACCGAGCATCACGTATTTGCAGTTTGATTCAGTGAATATCTGTGTGTCAGTTAACGTAAAGGATATGCAAACATCCAAACACCCGAGTACTAGGGCGCATATAGCAAGAATGAACGCTGACCCGAAGAACCAGAATACGGCCGAGGCAGTAGTCTCAGATGTTGAAGGTGGTGACACATATGTCAACACCCAAGGAGAATCGAGCGATAATGATTCTCAGACGTTAGGCGCGCGTGTAACGACTTATGTATCCGCTGCGAGTAATGAACGTGCAGGTCCGATCCACCCTGAAAAATCCGGATTAGAGTGGACTCGCGAACTTTTGGCGATAGGACGAGAGTTAGGACTCGAAGGCAAAGACTTGCGTGAGTTTGTAGCTGAAGAACGCGCACGAGAGGAACGAGAAGCTCACGAACGCGAACGTGAACGTGAAGAACGCGCACGAGAGGAACGTGAACGTGAACGTGAAGTTCTCGAACGTGAACGTGAACGTGAAGTTCTCGAACGCGCACGTGAACGAGAAGCCGATCGCGCGTTTCAGCTAGAACAGTTGAGGATACAAACGGAAGCACGCCGAGACAACGCCAACAATAACGCGTCGAGGCGTCGTGGGGATGACGACTTTATCCCAAAAATCCCTTTTCTTGATGACAAAGACGACATCGAGAGTTGGTTTGCACAATTTGAACATTATGCAACCGACTGTCATCTCGACGACGAACGCAAAGCTACGAGAATGGTGTATTTCCTGAAAGGAAAGGCGAGAACCATTTATGCAAAACTCAGTTTCGAAGACGCGCGCAATTACAACACTTTGAAGAATGCGTTGTATGATGGATTTCAACTGACAGCAGATCAATATCGGAAGAAATTCCGTCAGCTGAAGCGAAACCCATCTGACACGTACAAAGAACATGTCACCAAACTTGAGCGCATCCTCGATAAATGGATCGAGTTAGCCAAGTGCGATGAACATGTGGCAGATCTGAAGGATCTAGTTCTCAGAGAACAATTAGAGAACACCTTCCCTGCCGAAGTGATGTTGCACGTACTTGATCGGAAACCGAAGTCTGCGAAAGAAATGGGCGAAATTGCCACGGAGTACGAACAATCACGTTCGAACATCAGGCCACGGCAATCTCACCAAAACCATGAGAAATCGTCACAGAAAGAACATAAATACGTGAGCGATGATGAAAAACAAAGACTGAAAGCCACAGGCTGTTGTTTTTTTTGCAAGGGCAAAGGGCACCTGTCGCGATTTTGTCCCAATAAGGGAGAAAGCGTTCACGCAGTTCATGTTCGAAATGAATTTGATGGACAAGAAATCCCCGTACATCTTGACAAGCTGTGCAAGTCGTGCAAAAAGAAGGATTTCAAAGAGGAAGTGTTCATCAAATTAGACGGCCGAATCGTAAAAGCATTACGCGATTCCGGGTGCTCAGGTATTATGGTCAGGGCCGACCTTATACCTGAAGAAAGGTACTTGGCAAAGAAAAAAGAAACTACGCTCGCAGAGAAGAAAACACGGAAATTGTGTCCCACGGCTGTGGCCCACATTGACTGTCCGTATTTTGATGCCAAAACCGAAGTGGTCATACTCGAAGATCCCATTTATCCTGTCCTCATAGGAAAATGGTATGGTGTAGGCCAGAACAAGAGGAAGACCCCTTTGTTTCCAGTACGTGACCCGAATTGGTATCAAGGTGAGACCAACGCGGCGGTCAGTACACGGAAGCAAGAGAAGAGAAAAAAAAAACGGAATGAGAAACCTGTGCCGGGAACTAGGCATGATGACAGAAATACACACAAGATGTATTCCCCGCAAGATCTCAAGAAGGCTCAGAATGATGATGAAACACTGGCAAAAGTACGCCAAATGGCTGTTTCAGGAGAATCATTCCACGGTGTGAAATATGTATACAAGAAAGAAATCTTGTACAGGACGACCCTCGACAAAACCGGGAGTGAATCTAGTAAAGTCGTTGTTCCCAAAGAAATGAGAAGCAAAGTGCTTTCTTTTGGGCACGACCACCCGATGACAGGTCATCTCGGGCAGAAGAAAACCACTGATAGAATCAGGTGTGAGTTCTGGTGGCCAAGTTTGGTCGGAGACATAAAACGTTACTGTCTCTCGTGTGACACATGCCAAAGAACAGCGCCAAAAGGCAGAACCAAGAAAGCACCTCAAGACAGTCTTGGGTTCTCACCCTTTGAAATGCGGTATGGCAAGACCATCAGAGGTCCCATGCAGGTTCTGCGTCGTGCATGGACTGATGAATCGGTCGAAGGTGAACAGAAGACGTCAGCAGAATACGTTGTCGACCTCAGAAACAGAATTGACGAAAAAAAAGAAGAAGCAGAAGAACACATCGCCGTAGTCATCGAGGAAGATGATACGATGAACGATGATATCTTCCGAATAGACACTCAGAAGATGATTCCTCTGCTGGAAACTACTCGTACAGAAGATGTCACAAGCGTGAACTTCTGTAAAGAATTGAGTAGAGAAAGAACAAAAGAGGCGAAAGCGATCTGTAGTGCATTCTCCAAGAATCTGACTGATGTACCGATTACTACCAAGTTGGAGAAGTGCAGAATCGAACTTACAGAGAAGAAACCGGTGTTTGTTCAACCGAGACTCGTACCTCATGCGATGGTGAAAACGGTCGAAGACGAGATCGACGAGATGTTGAAGCTCGGGGTCATTGAACCGGCAAACTCACCGTACAATGCTCCAATCGTTTTTGTGAAGAAGAAAGGAGGTAAGAAATACCGGGTTGTGACAACCATGGAGCAGATTATTTAAGTCGCGCTTCATATTGTGACTAAATTTGGGAAATTCATTCTCAAGAAAGGGGCTGTCATGAATTATTATTATGAGGCGCGAACCTGTCAAGAATAGAATAGGCAACCGAGACTACTCGCGCATTACACGACGTAGCCAAGTGACGTATTCATATGACGTATCCAAGTGTACTGACGTAAACAAAAATCGTTTCACGAGAGGGTCGTTTTCCGCAAGTCCATGGAGCGAAGAACGCTTGGAGGAAAAGCCGTTTCCCTGTCTTTGAAGGTAAGTGACTGTGATTATTGCATCGACAATCGTTCCACGGGATCTGGGCGGAGATGAGTGTATCGTGTCAGTCATTTACATTGTGTTGTTGTCAAGTTGTGTACGTTTTGAATGTGCGCTGTTGCCAAATCCCCATTTTCCGAAACGCAGTAATAGAATGAGAACGATAATAAAATATGAACAAACCAAGTCTTTTAGACAGGCTGTGTAGGTAACACATATGGCCCTTTGATCTGTTTCAGGAACCCACGGTCCAATGATTCATTTATCTTCCTCTTCCTCATGTTGCCGTAATTGTGGAGAGAGATGTAACCAGACTACTTCTGCTATTAACTTGATGATGGTGTCTTGAGAAGAAGAGTGACGAACCAAACCAGGAGCGCGGTCTTCTAGACCAGTCAAGTGCTACAAGTCATCTCGAGTACCTTTTCAATGACATCGAGCTAAGTCAAAACTTCATAAACATTATGTGTATTCCTTTTGTTTTGATGTCCTCCAAAGGAAAATTTTGAAGAACGTTTGCAGCGGCGGAGTCACGTTAGATTACCATGACAGAATTGAAATCCAGCAGTAATAGACATTTGATCAGAGTGTGATTCAAGTAACATGAACTAGCTTGAACAGTGTGTGATACATTTAGTACGATATTGATATTTAGCAAAAAGATAGACTAACCTGATTAATGTGTGCTGCATTGCAAGAATTGTATTAACACTATCCATGTATTAAATTATGTAAACCAATGTTAACCTTTCTCCGCTACTTCGAGAGCATGGGAAAGAGTGAAGGAAAGTAAAGTCAAGGCAGTACCTGTTTCTTTAGCTAATACGAAAAGGCGGCGTGTTTTCCTTCCATAAACTTCCTTTGGAAGGCGCACGCAGAAAGAAACAGGCTGACGAAAACTGACCTGTGACAGGCACCCAGGCTCCTAATATGGACCATTTGTGATTTTTTTTGTATTTAATTTTTGCTGAATGTCTATCAAAGCTATTTCACTCTAATTAGGCCTAACCGTTAACCTAAGAGAAAAGGGCTACCAAACACAAAATGAAACTTCTTCGGAAGAAAACAAGCTAGTTATTAGCATGAAACAAAAAGTGGTCCATATTAGGAGCCCTTCCCCTACATTACGTGTAAAATCCAGTTCTTTAACAGGCAACAAACCTTGCAAAGTTCAAGAAGCTGCAATCTGAAGCGACCTATCTCTGATTCTAGTAGACGATCTTTCCAATGTTTAACACAAAATCAGCATCCTGTCAAATAGAACGTCCATTGTATAGTGCAATGTTGAAATGAAGTTACCGGTCTGAAACATTTAGTCGTTTCTTCTGAGACAATCCTTGTTCTCTTATCATCTGCAGATTTACCGCAGTCTTCAGTCACGCGAATCCCCAACAGAAGTCAGAATTTCGAACATAGAATATACGCAAGCAAGCATGATACGTCATGACGTCATATGATTCCTAGCATAGTGACGTAATGCTAAACATCCGGTTATCTCGAGTCTTCTCCGTATGGGTTGTTCAATGTTTGGTGATTTCCGTGGATACATGCGCAAAGGGATATGCGCACTAAACTGTCGTCTGCAATCAACGACATGGACCATTCTGGTAGTTGTTGCTGACAAAAACATGATTTTAAAACAGAATATAATGTCAGAATAGCAATATAAACGCTATTGTGTTTTCAGCGTAGCAATAGGGTCCGATATTTGTCTCATAGGGTCCGATATTTGTCTCGTCTACGTTGCGTTGCGTTCAGTTTCATTCTGTGAGTTCGACAGCTACTTGACTAAATGTTGTATTTTCGCCTTACGCGACTTGTTTTCACTTTTGGCAGCGTTCACTCTAAATTTGCCGCCTAAAACGGACTCGTTTCTGTCCACAGCCAAAGCTTTTATCACACAAAACTTGCTATATATGACAGCTAAGACCGTATTTGTTACATATTAGCAGTGTTGACTCCGAGTTTCTACTGCAAACAAAAAATAATAGCAAAATATCAAAGTATGTGTGAGTCCCCTAATATGGACCACCTTCAACAAATCGAAGAAAATAAAAGATAAAGGCTATTTTCATTAATTCATTAAGAAGCTTGCTAAAAATTACCTATAACTAGCCCTCGAGATTTCAAAAAAATATATCAAATAGTCTTCTTTTCGTGAAAGTTGATAATTTCACTTATTTTCACTCTGTTTTTGATAAGCTTCTTTAGTTTCCTGGTGTGCTTCAAATAATGCTCTCATCAACCCAAAACAGATAAATCTAAAGCATATTTTAATTAGTCTGACCTGCACACTAAGTTCTATCATATTATTTTGAAGTATAGGGGGCTTTTTACAGTGATTCGTGAAGGCCTCTCCACTGGCCCAGGCTCCTAATAATTATGGACCATTCGTGATTTTTTCTGTATTTAATTTTTGCTGAATGTCTATCAAAGCTATTTTACTCTAATTAGGCCTAACGGTTAACCTAAGAGAGAAGGACTACCAAACACAAAATGAAACTTCTTCGCAAGAAAACAAGCGGTCCATATTAGGAGCCCTTCCCCTAGATGTGGTATGCAATACAAACTTTCTGGACAAATTCAGGTTAAAAACAAGACACTCACAAGAGCCTCAGCCTATCTTGTTCGGTATTTTGAGGGGATTCTTTACTGGGGACGTTCGCAGTCTGTCTGTTTGTGTTTCATGTAGCATATCATGCATTTTTAGTGACAACTCTTTCTTCCATTCGTCTCTTGTTATGCAAATGTATGCAATAAGCCGGGAGCCTTGTGTTTGACGTGGACTGATGAGCTGTAAGGCGCTTGTTTGACGTCATTAGCATAAAACAACACGGCGACCGTCTTGTTCTCCATCTTAGAGAGTCCTTCAAGTCATGTGTGCGACCTCTGCCGGCACTACTCTCTGTGTAAGAATACCCTATCAAGCTTGCATGCATTAGGCTAAATCAGGATGAGCCAAAAGGCCTTGCACAAAGATCAAGCTGTCATCGTATCTTGTAGACAGTTGTAATTGTTGTATTTACCTTTACGGTATTCGCCAGGCTCCGCAGTCTGGATAATAATTATCGTGGTGTTGGGAGGGTAGTGTTAGTCTTTCAATAGACGTAATATGCTTGTGTTCCATGTTACAACACGCGTGACAAATAGCTGATGAGTTCCACGGAACAATGTACATACGGTAATCGAGCAGAATTATAACCGTATTAAGGAATGGGTGACAGCTTTAATTTCCAATGAGGCTCCTGTGCCAACAGCCCCCAATTGCATTCCGTAAATGATATCTTGCACATTATTAACGTTCTGGCAGGAATGTTCAAACTGTCTAAATAGACCCACGCACTTTGGCAACTTGTACATCAACCCACCCTGCCATCTCTTCACGACTCCAGGCATTTACCCAATGAGATCAAAGTAACCACAGTTTACATTTTTTCATTTGTAAAAAATTTTATATTTGTATTTATATTTAGCTCGCATTTTTCATGATCCGCTAACTTCGACCATTATTTTTAATAATCACTGAGACTCGGCATGTAACCTCTACGTCTACCCCGGAGTGAACGAATGTTTGAGTGTTACATGTACCTGCTCTTTCGTGGCCTGCATGGCTACTGTACATATTGCGTACCTTTAAAAACATGTGGTTCTACTCTTTTCGTTCAGATTCTAATGCGATTGTAATCCTTATGGGACACTTGGCATGGCATCAGAGCTCAAGCTTCATGTCTTCGAGTACACGACAGCACCAATAGCAAAATACTTTTCCAGAGCTGAGGAAATGTATTGTCTGTCAGTTCCAAGTATTCACTCCGAGGCCCAGTCCTTCCCGTGACAATGACTCAGGTCGGACCAGTCCTTCTCGTGACAATGACTCAGGTCGGACCAGTCCTTCCCGTGACAATGACTCAGGTCGGACCAGTCCTTCTCGTGACAATGACTCAGGTCGGACCAGTCCTTCCCGTGACAATGACTCAGGTCGGACCAGTCCTTCCCGTGACAATGACTCAGGTCGGACCAGTCCTTCTCGTGACAATGACTCAGGTCGGACCAGTCCTTCTCGTGACAATGACTCAGGTCGGACCAGTCCTTCTCGTGACAATGACTCAGGTCGGACCAGTCCTTCCCGTGACAATGACTCAGGTCGGACCAGTCCTTCTCGTGACAATGACTCAGGTCGGACCAGTACTTCTCGTGACAATGACTCAGGTCGGACCAGTCCTTCCCGTGACAATGACTCAGGTCGGACCAGTCCTTCTCGTGACAATGACTCAGGTCGGACCAGTCCTTCTCGTGACAATGACTCAGGTCGGACCAGTACTTCCCGTGACAATGACTCAGGTCGGACCAGGCTGTACGTTGGGACACGACCATCCCTTATTGGTCAAATACAGCAAAACAGTCGTGGTGTTCTCTGTGCATTGTGGCTATTTTTTTACAAATGTATTTCTGTAAGGGTTTTTCTTAAGAAATGAATTTATCACGAAATTCTAACTATGCACATGAAGCCGTAACAAAATGGATTTAAGGTATGAGTCAAAATGAGTGGATTTTCATATCCCATGTACAACCCTGGTCACATCTGAGGCGTGAGGCGTGAGTCGTGAGGCGTGAGTCGTGAGTCGTGAGTCGTGAGGCGTGAGTCGTGAGTCGAACGGGAAGGACTGTGCTTGTCACTGACACTTTGGAACTTACAGACAGTGCATTTGAATACTTTGCGTGCGTGCTTGCGTGTTCGTGGTTGCGTGTGTGTATGTGTTTGTGTGTGTGTGAGTGTATATGTGTGTGTGTGTGTGTGTGTGTGTGTGTGTGTGTGTGTGTGTGTGTGTGTGTGTGTGTCAGTGTGGTTGCAGGCGGTGCGCGGCGTGGAGTCGTTGTGCGTGGTGCTGGTGCTTGTGAGTGTGGTGGTGGAGGTGTGCCAGGACATCGTGCCCAGGACTCCCCCCGTCTCGGAATGGCCCCTCGTCGAGGTCCTTGCCGTGCTGGCAGGTCAGTGGATGGACGGTTATCAGTGATTGGCAAGTGAGTGAGTAGATGATGATTGGTGATTGGCATCAGTGTGGGCGAGAGATGGGGGTGGGTGTCTAACAGCAACTGATGTCTGTAACTGACTTGTTAGCTGGTGGTTGGTTTGTGGAAGGAGTTATATGGTGAATTACCAGTTAGCATGCTATCAGGGTAACCTCATGATTGGAATGAGTCTATGGAGTGAAAGCAATCTCTAACATGCTGTAAAGCTGCTTTGTGTTGCCCCTAAATCTTGACCATTAAATCCACTAAAAATACGGACGTCGTTTACATACAGATCTGTTTGGCTGTGACACAGCTGTCAGAAACTGTGACGTGTTACAGGTGTGACGGGGCTGGTCGGGGTGACGGTATTCGGGGTGGAGGTAACCCGCTACCCGTCAGGCCAGGGACCCTACGGACCGGTCAGCAAGCCGTTATTCTGGGCCTGGGGGCTGCACGCCGTGGCCTGCGTCGTCGTCGTTCTCAGCGCCGTCGCCATGGGTTACAGCCGTGCCAGCAAGAGGGGCCGCAGCGAGCGGAAGATGCAGGTTGTTGCCTTCAGACGCAGTGCCCCTGTGGGCGTCAACCCCTACTTCGTGACGCGCTGTGTGCCCGCCGTCAGGATGACGCCCCTAGCTCCCTACATGGCTGACTCTCAGGCCTGAAAGAGGGCACTTATTCCTCACACTGTGTGCAGTAGGTGAGAGACATGTCATGTGCTGTTCTACCACTGCGATTGACTCGGGCCTGAAAGCGTGCACTACTTTTTGTTCACGCTGTACATGGGCAGTGGGTAAAATACATGTCATGTGCTATTCTACAAGACAGAGTCCCAGACTTGAAAGCATAAACATCTTCCTCTGACGTCTTCGGGTGTGTAAAAAATCCCATGCCATTTGGTGTGTTAAGTTCTACAGACAGGTTTCCTGACTTGAAAGCATTAAATCTTCCTAAGACTGTGAGCAGTAGGTGAAAACCTGTCATGGAGTGTTCTAACAGACAGAATCTTACACTTGAAAGCATTAAATATTCCTCGTGTTTCAAAGACTCTGAGCACAGGATCAAAGATATGGCAGTGGAGCTGTACCAAGCAGACTCTGAGGCTTGACTCTTCACCTCGATCTTACGTCGTGCACAGGCCATGCCTTGATGGACCGCCGTGTGTCTGTGCTGCCCTATCAGCGAGACTCTCGGCCTGACTCTGTGTTTGTTTGTTTGTTTGTTTGTTTGTTTGTTTGCTTAACGCCCAGCCGACCACGAAGGGCCATATCAGGGCGGTCCTGACTCTGTGCACTCCGTCCTTACGTCCTGACTCTGTGCACTCCGTCCTTACGTCCTGACTCTGTGCACTCCGTCCTTACGTCCTGGATTCCAACCCATCACCCAAGGATCTCAGGTCCAGAGTCCTCTACCAACTATGAGACAGGTGAAAACACGTCACTGGTGCTCTACCAACTATGAGACAGGTGATAACACGTCACTTGTGCTCTGCCAACTATGAGACAGGTGAAAACACGTCACTTGTGCTCTACCAACTATGAGACAGGTGAAAACACGTCACTTGTGCTCTACCAACTATGAGACAGGTGAAAACACGTCACTTGTGCTCTACCAACTATGAGACAGGTGAAAACACTGGTGCTCTACCAACTATGAGACAGGTGATGTCACTGGTACTCTACCAACTATGAAACAGGTGAAAACACGTCACTGGTGCTCTGCCAACTATGAGACAGGTGAAAACACGTCACTGGTGCTCTACCAACTATGAGAAAGGTGAAAACACGTCACTGGTGCTCTGCCAACTATGAGACAGGTGAAAACACGTCACTGGTGCTCTGCCAACTATGAGACAGGTGAAAACACGTCACTGGTGCTCTGCCCACTATGAGACAGGTGAAAACACGTCACTTGTGCTCTACCAACTATGAGACAGGTGAAAACACGTCACTTGTGCTCTACCAACTATGAGACAGGTGAAAACACGTCACTTGTGCTCTACCAACTATGAGACAGGTGAAAACACGTCACTTGTGCTCTACCAACTGGGTGAAAACACGTCACTTGTGCTCTACCAACTATGAGACAGGTGAAAACTCGTCACTTGTGCTCTACCAACTATGAGACAGGTGAAAACACGTCACTGGTGCTCTGCCAACTATGAGACAGGTGAAAACACGTCACTGGTGCTCTACCAACTATGAGACAGGTGAAAACACGTCACTGGTGCTCTGCCCACTATGAGACAGGTGAAAACACGTCACTGGTGCTCTGCCAACTATGAGACAGGTGAAAACACGTCACTGGTGCTCTACCAACTATGAGACAGGTGAAAACATTGGTGCTCTACCAACTATGAGACAGGTGATGTCACTGGTGCTCTACCAACTATGAAACAGGTGAAAACACGTCACTGGTGCTCTGCCAACTATGAGACAGGTGAAAACACGTCACTGGTGCACTGCCAACAATGAGACAGGTGAAAACACGTCACTGGTGCTCTGCCAACTACGAGACAGGTGAAAACACGTCACTGGTGCTCTGCCAACTATGAGACAGGTGAAAACACATCACTGGTGCTCTGCCAACTATGTGAAAACACATCACTGGTGCTCTGCCAACTATGAGACAGGTGAAAACACGTCACTGGTGCTCTGCCAACTATGAGACAGGTGAAAACACGTCACTGGTGCTCTGCCCACTATGAGACAGGTGAAAACACGTCACGTGTGCTCTGCCAACTATGAGACAGGTGAAAACACGTCACTGGTGCTCTACCAACTATGAGACAGGTGAAAACACGTCACTGGTGCTCTACCAACTATGAGACAGGTGAAAACACGTCACTGGTGCTCTACCAACTATGAGACAGGTGAAAACACGTCACTTGTGCTCTACCAACTATGAGACAGGTGAAAACACGTCACTTGTGCTCTACCAACTATGAGACAGGTGAAAACACGTCACTGGTGCTCTGCCAACTATGAGACAGGTGAAAACACGTCACTGGTGCTCTGCCAACTATGAGACAGATGAAAACACGTCACTGGTGCTCTACCAACTATGAGACAGGTGAAAACACGTCACTGGTGCTCTACCAACTATGAGACAGGTGAAAACACGTCACTTGTGCTCTACCAACTATGAGACAGGTGAAAACACGTCACTTGTGCTCTACCAACTATGAGACAGGTGAAAACACGTCACTTGTGCTCTGCCACGGTGACCCTCAAGTCCTAACCGAGGTGCGTGCACTTTGTCGAAACGACGATTTCATGCTGAGTGCTTGGTAACGGAAGCGTGTGAGTGGGGCCGTGTCTCATAGTTGGCATGCAGAGGACTGGACTTGTGAGCCTTGGGTCCCAGGTTCCAATCCAGGCCGGATCGGACACATACGGGTCAACTTTATATGCATACTCAGAGACGGTATCCATGTCCCAACCCCGCTTCACAAACTACGCGCACGACGTCATACCCTTACACCACCAGGCATATACGATGTGCACCCAGCTGACCGAGCCTGGACGCCTGCACTGTACTGATTGTCAGTGTGGAGCCAATGGGATGTGCGAGGTCCGCCGCAAAGTAACGACCGAGACCCACTGTCAGGCCTAACATTGTGCCGTGTAACATGCCACCCAGTGACTGTCAGCTCTACGTGCATGGCCACTTGGTTGCCCACCTTACTACATGTGTATAGAGTTATAGTATAGTTTTAACAATGCACAGTGGGGAGGAAGCGAAACTTGTGAACAGCACAACATGTAATGCCATGCGTACAGCGTATCAGATATATTTGACACAATCACTGCAATACACTGTTTGATATAAGAAGAGTGTTTTAGCACAGCAAATCCATCACCATGACAGCCCGGGCTGGATTGTGGTTGCCAGGACCTCGGTTACTTTTTGGTGTCACGTTAGCAAACACATTTTTCTGATATATTTTAACACCACAACACTAAATCTAAAGTCGTGGGGCAATATTCCAAACCATCGGTGAGAAAAACGTTGGTTTGTGTGTATGTTTTCCTTCTTTGGCGTTACTATTCTCGTTTGGAGGGTTGGGTTCATAAAACGGACATAAAACTTAAACCGCTTGACAAAAATTCTATAACTGTAAATCATTCGAAAGGGAAGGCATTCATGTACATGTTTGTGCCACTTAAATGACGTCATTATCTGTTTGTGCCTGTAGTTTTGACGTAATTCAGAAGGCTAAAATCGGCTTTGGTTTTCAGTGTAAAACATTTGAACAGTTCCAAGGAATGAAACATACATATGTTAAATTTAAAAGAATAAGTAAGGCAGATTAAAAAGAGCATCTTAATATCATTTGCAGGTTTAAACCTTTTGATTGTGAGTAGTTTCAACGCCGTATATTCGGCTATACTGATAGCGCGCTGACGCCAGGTGTAAACAAAGCGTTGTCGCCAACTTCACGGAAAGTGTCCCCCATTCAAAACAAAATGTGTCTCTTTGAAACCACGTACAGCTTAAATTCATAATTGTGGGAATGAGTAAGGTTTGTATTTAGTACATGTTGTTTTTTTTTACTAGAAATATACACGTTAACGAACATACGAACCGATTTGCTGTAGATCTGTCCTCACTCAAGCATGTTCGCCCAGTTTCATCCCATCTTACACGCCTCTTTGTCAATAAATAGCCTGACAAGCCAAACTATTATGTTCATTGATGTGTCCTGCGTTGATATGTGAAATATCAACATTCAAAACGGTCTGTATTGTGCAAACATTCAAAGAGAGATGAAGCAGTCAAAACTGTGTGGTAGCGCACCGCCGCAACGTCTGAATCGGAAAAAAAATTGACTCCGCGTGTTGAAAATCATACAGCATCAACACATCCTAGCCAACAATCGCTTGGCGGTACGGCAGCGTACGCTCGGTATAGCCTTGAATATACGGGGTGGTTCAAGGTAGAATCTGTTGGCAAACGTTATATTCCGTCTTCGTTATATTTACATTTTGTTTGTTGAGGGTTATATTTGTTGGACGCACAAAACTCGATTTCTTATACCTATAGCTTCTTTATGTACATACGCTTACCGCATGGGAACACCCCAACTGCTCTCCACAGAGAGCGAGCATTTGTCAAACAATATATTTCGCATGGACGTACAGGTATAGATTGGAAGCCTTGTTATCACGTTAGAATTAATTAACTCTTTTGTTTTTCTTTTTTTTTAATGTAGAAAAAAAACACCTTATGGACAGCTTGTAAGACAAACATTGTTACAACACAAAATAATTCTTTTACCGTCGAGAAAAAGTCAGACAATTCAAACCTATGATAGTAGGGAGCCTGCTCGTAGAGCGTTTGGGTCGCGGAATTAAGGGTTTTGCATGTTTTAACGTAAACACACGCACGTACGCACGCACACACACACACACACACACACACACACACACGCACACACACACACACACACACACACACACACGCGTACGCACGCATGTACGCACGCACGCACACACAAACACACATACACACAAACACACACACACACACACACACACACACACACACACACACACACACACACACACACAGTTACACACACACAAACACGTATGCACGCAGACACACACAAAGACACATACACAAAAATAAACACACAGACCTACAAAATGACAGACATACACACAGTGAGACAAACCGACACAGAAACACGCACTTAGGCACGCAAAAAAGAGGTAGAGATGCTTATAGAGAAACACTTACGCAACCAAATAAACACGCACACAAACACACAGACAGACTTTGTTGTTTGTAGAGAAATGCATTTCTTTCTGTATCGCTTTCTCTTTAAGTGCAGCTACCTCGCAGAATGAGAGAGAGAGAGAGAGAGAGAGAGAGAGAGAGAGAGAGAGAGAGACAGACAGACAGACAGACAGACAGACAGACATAGATAGAGAGACAGAGACAGATAGACAGACAGAGGGAGAGACAGACAGACGAACACACAGACAGACAGAGACAAACACACAGACAGAGACACACAGACAGACATTAACAGTGGTCCACTATTGTACGTGCAATTAATTTTGTTAAACTACACGTTACGTTCACAGTTTTCTGTATTGCTTTTCTCGTTCAGTGCAGCTACCTCGCAGAGAGAGAGACAGAGACAGAGACAGAGAGAGAGACAGAGACAGAGACAGAGACAGACAGACAGACAGAGAGACAGACAGAGAGACAGACAGACAGACAGACAGACTGATAGACAGACAGACGAACACACAGACAGACAGAGACAAACACACAAACAGAGACACACAGACAGACTTAAACATTGGTTCACTATTGTATGTGGAAGTTATTTTGTTAAACCACACGTTAAGTTCACCACTGCGTGTGTAACCATGTAAAAAGTTACCATCTCTTTATATGTGTTTACTTGCATTGTAATCCTGGGGGGGGGGGGGGGGGGGGAATATAAATGTATGTAACGCGCAATACATAATAATAATAATAATAATAATAATAATAATAATAATAATAATAATAATAATAATAAATGAGCATTTATATAGCGCAACATCATAACTTTACAATTATGCTCTTTGCGCTTGACACATTTAAAATTAAAACATAGTTATACAAGCATTTACATCTACATTCATAGTCAACAACGCTTAATTAAAAGCATACACCATCAAACATACATTACAAAAGATTCTTCCACTAACTAAGTAATAAAAACATGAATAAAATAGGTAGTGAAAACAAGGAAATACCAGCTGAATACCCTTAATCAAACAGAACATGTTATCAACAATACATTCCTGTTAACTGACTATAATTGGAATTTTCATTTGAAGACTAGCATAGCAGTGTGACACGTGGTTCATTCGTTATTACCTTATTACAAAAAGAACAGGAGAACGGCACTGACGCAACCGGAAATAGAATTTATCAAGGAAATGCTACCATCAATTAAGGAATCGATGCGATGTAAATTATCCCAAAACTGTCGTATGATCACGACATCGTTTAGCATTTAGGATCAAATGGTGCCAATGTGTCCACAATGCACTAATCACAGACAACAGTTATACGCTTTACGTACATGTAACTCTCCAACTGATATTTTCTGCCACTTGAAACAAATGACTTTCGAAGGAAAATTAACTCCAATATGTAAATATTATGCAGGAATTTTAATATGTACTTGCACTTTTTGAAAATAAAGCTTTTTCTACTATAAGGTGTTTACCCCCTAAATGTATAAGTCATCCGGTAGAAAAACCGGAAGTATCGTGTTCTAAGCATATGTATATGTTTAAAAAGTTAATTGTGTTAATGTAGAACATCCTGTCGATGTAGGCTATATGTTTAGGTTTTGAATACTTTAAAAGGAAAAGCATAGCCAATATTCATTCATCTTCAACTAACACCCCTAATCTCAGGGCCCATTTTGTTTGTGGGGGTAGGGTTTCTATCAGTCAAAAATCACTTTCATTCAATATTTTCTGCCATTTCCAATACATACACGTAATTACAAAATGTCTTGAATTTTAAGATGCTTCAACTGACTATACCAAGAAAACCTGCACTTTTTGCAGAATGAGTTTTTTGTCCATGATTTATGTTTAAAAATGTCAATTCTTACGGCAAAAAATGATAACGGTTGCCTCACCAGAGGGCACGCACCTACGACGAGAATCGTGTCTGCCAATTGAAATGCATATATTTTGAAATAAGGGGAATCATAGCATATTTCACTGTGAAGTGTCTCACTCTAATACCTTCTGGGTTCATGGTGTGTTTGGTTAAGTGAATTGCAGATAAGGCTTTTTGAAAATGACAGCTATACATATATTTTATTAAAACTGAAACTGGTGGAGTGAAAAACAGACATGTTCTGAAGAAGTCGTACTAAAATCATGTATGGGCTTGAACTTCACAGTTTGCGTGTTATCTTTTAAAGAAAATCCGTTGTCATCGCTAACAATGACCTAATTTACAAATACATATCGGTCGGTCATAGTCGCGTTTTTTTTAGAGAGGTAGTGTACAAAATGTCGTTTTTTACGTTTGAATTGCATGTCCCTTATTTCAGTCATATATAAATTAATAAGTAAATGCGCATACCTTTATTAAACGTTACTTTCACTTTTAGATCGCTTCTAACATTTAGTATAATTTCTGACAAATGCACGCTATGTAATAATTTGATAACATTATTGACGTCATGTGGTAAAACTGAAAAGTTGAATTATTTTGCGATAGCAAAATCCTTTTACATTGATCACTTTCCTTTTATAACGAGGTGATCTTTAATGTTATGGGTAAAAATCTAACAGATTGAACCAAATTATCCTTTTTCAAGCCTGTGTATATTGTGTAAACTCTTTTTCACTTCGACCCGGTTCGGTTTTCGGAGTTGATTCAGAATAATCCATTATGTATTTTATATGACTGTCGTTTTCCTCGGTAAATTAACAATTGTTGATGTCAAATAATTCTAGCTGTGAGAATGAACAATTTTCAAGATGTTTCTGATTGCGGTTTTAACCAGGCGTTCAGTTAGCTATACATATCGATTAAGAAAATGGCATTTCCTGTTTTGTCGTCCGCATGTTATACAGATGTTAAAAAAATAAAACTGTGTATACGAATTAGGCGTTTTACTTCAATTGCTGTCTGATGGCAACAATCTTTAGCTTTCGTTTAAGGTATAATGTGCTTATATCCGTATGCAGTCAAGCGGTACATGACGTTTTTTTATAACCTACCC
>NC_090246.1:6734778-6759778 GCF_037325665.1 Littorina saxatilis | reverse complement strand
TGCATGGAAAACAGCCCGACACTTACTGAGCTAAGACTGCATGGAAAACACCCCGACACTTACTGAGCTGTGACCGGCTGCATGGAAAACACCCCGCCACTTACTGAGCTGCGCCTGGAGAGCTGCGACCTGGGCCGTCACGTGATTTAACTGCTTGGACAACTGCTGCAGCAACACTTCCGAGGTTGACGTATCGTCAGAGCGTTTCCAGACACCTCCCTCCGCCACGCCGCTCAGCGCCACCAGCAACAGCACAACGACCGGTGACCACATCTTCACGACTGGGTGCTGATAGCGGTGGTAGTTATTCCTTTGATATTTTATAGTGACAGCGAGTTGCGATAAAATAGTTGTGCGGGCCAAGGTCCCCGTCAGTTAGCGAGGGTGTCATCCGGAAGTTGTGTTCAGTCCCTAGCCTGCTGAGATAGGAGGATTAGTTAACGTGATACTGTTCATCCGAACGTTATGGGTCAAGTTATGGTAAATTTGACGAAACTGAAGAGTCTGGGGAATCCAGTGTACCTTAAAACCTAAACGTGCATAGGACGATTTGCTCCACAATTGTAGTAATAAATAAAATCAATGTGAAAAATCGCCAAGGTTCAAGTCGGTGTGAAAAACAAACAACAAAAGTAAATGGAATTATGGTGAGTTTTCGTCGTTTGACAAAGCGGAATGGTAGAACCCACTTTTTCAGCGAGTCTATAAAATACATGTCAAAGGAAGTCTTTCTCTTTAAAAGGAAGAACTCTTAAGTCTACATACCAGTGTGTCCTGCTAAACACACGACTCAGGGTAATGTACACGCTGACAAACACATGACTCAGGGTAATAATAATAATAATAATAATAAATGAGCATTTATATAGCGCAACATCATAACTTTACAATTATGCTCTTTGCGCTTGACACATTTAAAATTAAAACACAGTTATACAAGCACTTACATCTACATTCATAGTCAATAACGCTTAATTAAAAGCATACACCATCAAACATACATTACAAAGGATTCTTCCACTAACTAAGTAATAAAAACATGAATAAAATAGGTAGTAAAAAACAAGGAAATACCAGCTGAATACCCTTTATCAAACAGAACATGTTATCAACAATGCTGAAAACAGTCCTAGATGTTTATATACATTATCACTAAAACAAGAAAATACACTACATGTAGCCTACTGATGGACTGAGAAAACAAAATCAGGGGTTGTATTTCTTGAAGAGGTGCGTTTTAAGTGCTCGTTTGAATGCTTGGGGTGACTGAGAGTGGCGGATGTGAAAGGGGAGAGAATTCCATTGTGTGGGTGCGCAGAAAGTAAAAGTGCGTTGTCCGTATGTTTTGGTTTTGGTGTGTGGAATGGTAAGGATGCGACAGTCAGAAGAGGCACGGAGTTGTCTTGCTGGAGAATAGACGGTGAGGAGTTCAGAGAAGTAAGCAGGAGACGAGCCAGAAAAGAAGTTAAAGCAGAGGGTGGACAGTTTGTAGTCAATGCGGGCTTGAATAGGTAACCAGTGCAGTGTGTGAAGAAGTGGTGTTGCGTGATCTCGCTTTCGTGCTTTGAGAATGAGGCGTGCTGCCGAGTTTTGGACTTTTTGTAGTTTATGCAGGAGGTACAGAGGACAGCCAGAGAGAAGAGAGTTGCAGTAGTCAAGTTTAGAAAGAACAAAGGCACAGACAAGAGTGTTAGTTGTTTGAGGGGAGAGTGTGTGGCGAATGGTGCTGATCTTACGAAGCTCAAAATAAGCTGCTCTACAGACTAAAGATATATGTTTGTAAAGGGTCATGTCAGATGAAAGGGTGAATCCAAGGTTTGTAGCTGATGGTGAGAAAAGAATGTCGGTATTGCCTATTTGAACATAAACAGGTTGGGGAGAGGGAAATGTAGTGTTCTTCTTTTTGCACAGTAAGACTTCAGTCTTATCATCATTCAGCTTGAGTTTGTTATCGACCATCCAAGATTTAACATCAGTGATGCATGTCTGAATGGTCTGGATGGCGGAATGTGTCTCTGCAGGGGGACTGGGTTTATACAGCTGGGTAATGTACACGCTGACAAACACATGACTCAGGGTAATGTACACGCTGACAAACACATGACTCAGGGTAATGTACACGCTGACAAACACATGACTCAGGGTATTGTACACGCTGACAAACACATGACTCAAGGTAATGTACACGCTGACAAACACACGACTCAAGGTAATGTACACGCTGACAAACACATGACTCAAGGTAATGTACACGCTGACAAACACACGACTCAGGGTAATGTACACGCTGACAAACACACGACTCAAAATAGTGTACACGCTGACAAACACACGTACGACTCAAGGTAATGTACACGCTGACAAACACATGACTCGGGGTAATGTACACGCTGACAAACACATGACTCAGGGTAATGTACACGCTGACAAACACATGACTCAGGGTAATGTACACGCTGACAAACACATGACTCAAGGTAATGTACACGCTGACAAACACACGACTCAGGGTAATGTACACGCTGACAAACACACGTACGACTCAGGGTAATATACACGCTGACAAACACTTGACTCGGGGTAATGTACACGCTGACAAACACACGTACGACTCAGGGTAATGTACACGCTGACAAACACTTGACTCAGGGTAATGTACACGCTGACAAACACATGACTCGGGGTAATGTACACGCTGACAAACACACGTACGACTCAAGGTAATGTACACGCTGACAAACACATGACTCAAGGTAATAAACACGCTGACAAACACACGTACGACTCAAGGTAATATACACGCTGACAAACACATGACTCAAGGTAATGTACACGCTGACAAACACTTGACTCAAGGTAATGTGCACGCTGACAAACACATGACTCAAGGTAATGTACACGCTGACAAACACACGTACGACTCAGGGTAATGTACACGCTGACAAACACATGACTCAAGGTAATGTACACGCTGACAAACACACGTACGACTCAGGGTAATGTACACGCTGACAAACACATGACTCCAGGTAATGTACACGCTGACAAACACACGTACGACTCAAGGTAATGTACACGCTGACAAACACACGTACGACTCAAGGCAATGTACACGCTGACAAACACACGTACGACTCAAGGTAATGTACACGCTGACAAACACACGTACGACTCAAGGTAATGTACACGCTGACAAACACATGACGCAAGGTAATGTACACGCTGACAAACACATGACTCAAGGTTATGTACATGCTGACAAACACATGACTCAAGGTAATGTACACGCTGACAAGCACATGACTCAAGGTAATGTACACGTTGACAAACACATGACTCAGGGTAATGTACACGCTGACAAACACACGTACGACTCAAGGTAATGTACACGCTGACAAACACACGTACGACTCAAGGCAATGTACACGCTGACAAACACACGTACGACTCAAGGTAATGTACACGCTGACAAACACACGTACGACTCAAGGTAATGTACACGCTGACAAACACATGACGCAAGGTAATGTACACGCTGACAAACACATGACTCAAGGTTATGTACATGCTGACAAACACATGACTCAAGGTAATGTACACGCTGACAAACACATGACTCAAGGTAATGTACACGCTGACAAACACATGACTCAGGGTAATGTACACGCTGACAAACACACGTACGACTCAGGGTAATGTACACGCTGACAAACACATGACTCAGGGTAATGTACACGCTGACAAACACACGTACGACTCAAGGTAATGTACACGCTGACAAACACACGTACGACTCAAGGCAATGTACACGCTGACAAACACACGTACGACTCAAGGTAATGTACACGCTGACAAACACACGTACGACTCAAGGTAATGTACACGCTGACAAACACATGACGCAAGGTAATGTACACGCTGACAAACACATGACTCAAGGTTATGTACATGCTGACAAACACATGACTCAAGGTAATGTACACGCTGACAAACACATGACTCAGGGTAATGTACACGCTGACAAACACATGACTCAAGGTAATGTACACGTTGACAAACACATGACTCAGGGTAATGTACACGCTGACAAACACACGACTCAGGGTAATGTAGGCCTACACGCTGATAAACACACGTACGACTCAGGGTAATGTACACGCTGACAAACACTTGACTCGGGGTAATGTACACGCTGACAAACACACGTACGACTCAGGGTAATGTACACGCTGACAAACACTTGACTCAGGGTAAAGTACACGCTGACAAACACTTGACTCAGGGTAATGTACACGCTGACAAACACATGACTCGGGGTAATGTACACGCTGACAAACACATGACTCAAGGCAATGTACACGCTGACAAACACATGACTCAAGGTAATGTACACGCTGACAAACACTTGACTCAACACATGACTCAAGGCAATGTACACGCTGACAAACACATGACTCAACACATGACTCAAGGCAATGTACACGCTGACAAACACATGACTCAAGGTAATGTACACGCTGACAAACACATGACTCCAGGTAATGTACACGCTGACAAACACATGACTCCAGGTAATGTACACGCTGACAAACACACGTACGACTCAAGGTAATGTACACGCTGACAAACACACGTACGACTCAAGGTAATGTACACGCTGACAAACACACGTACGACTCAAGGTAATGTACACGCTGCGAACACTAGACTGGTCCCAAGGCCAACACTCATTTCTTCTTTACGGTATTCATTCATCTAGATTAATTACCTGAAATATTGGCTAATTGGTTGTGTTTGAGTCAGTGAAGGACTGAATGTAACAGTACATAATATAATAAGTCTTCAACACACTGCCCAAGAGTTAACAAATATCAAACAAGTTTCTATGTTCCTTTTTCCCAATAGTTGCATGGCGTCACTGGCATGATTCACACGAAGCTAGTTGCATGGCGTCACTGGCATGATTCACACGAAGCTAGTTGCATGGCGTCACTGGCATGATTCACACGAAGCTAGTTGCATGGCGTCACTGGCATATTTCACACGAAGCTAGTTGCATGGCGTCACTGGCATAATTCACACGAAGCTAGTTGCATGGCGTCACTGGCATAACCAACAGAACATTGTTATCATCACAACATTTTCTAATATTGACCGCTGTTTGTGTTAACAACCAGACAGAGAAAACGAACATTAATGTGTGTTCTGTCATTCACCGCTCTGTGTCTGATGTTGAATGCACTGTGTGTTCTGTCATTCACCGCTCTGTGTCTGATGTTGAATGCACCGTGTGTTCTGTCATTCACCGCTCTGTGTCTGATGTTGAATGCACCGTGTGTTCTGTCATTCACCGCTCTGTTTCTGATGTTGAATGCAACGTGTGTTTTGTCATTCACCGCTCTGTTTCTGATGTTGAATGCACTGTGTGTTCTGTCATTCACCGCTCTGTGTCTGATGTTGAATGCACTGTGTGTTCTGTCATTCACCGCTCTGTGTCTGATGTTGACTGCACCGTGTGTTCTGTCATTCACCGCTCTGTGTCTGATGTTGAATGCACCGTGTGTTCTGTCATTCACCGCTCTGTGTCTGATGTTGAATGCACCGTGTGTTCTGTCATTCACCGCTCTGTGTCTGATGTTGAATGCACCGTGTGTTCTGTCATTCACCGCTCTGTGTCTGATGTTGAATGCACCGTGTGTTCTGTCATTCACCGCTCTGTGTCTGATGTTGAATGCACCGTGTGTTCTGTCATTCACCGCTCTGTGTCTGATGTTGAATGCACGGTGTGTTCTGTCATTCACCGCTCTGTGTCTGATGTTGAAAGCACCGTGTGTTCTGTCATTGACCGTTCTGTGTCTGATGTTGAATGCACCGTGTGTTCTGTCGTTCACCGCTCTGTGTCTGATGTTGAATGCACCGTGTGTTCTGTCATTCACCGCTCTGTGTCTGATGTTGAATGCACCGTGTGTTCTGTCATTCACCGCTCTGTGTCTGATGTTGAATGCACCGTGTGTTCTGTCATTCACCGCTCTGTGTCTGATGTTGACTGCACCGTGTGTTCTGTCATTCACCGTTCTGTGTCTGATGTTGAATGCACCGTGTGTTCTGTCATTCACCGCTCTGTGTCTGATGTTGAATGCACCGTGTGTTCTGTCGTTCACCGCTCTGTGTCTGATGTTGAATGCACCGTGTGTTCTGTCATTCACCGCTCTGTGTCTGATGTTGAAAGCACCGTGTGTTCTGTCATTCACCGTTCTGTGTCTGATGTTGAATGCACCGTGTGTTCTGTCGTTCACCGTTCTGTGTCTGATGTTGAATGCACGGTGTGTTCTGTCATTCACCGCTCTGTGTCTGATGTTGAATGCACTGTGTGTTCTGTCATTCACCGCTCTGTGTCTGATGTTGACTGCACCGTGTGTTCTGTCATTCACCGCTCTGTGTCTGATGTTGAATGCACGGTGTGTTCTGTCATTCACCGCTCTGTGTCTGATCAGTGTTGAATGCACTGTGTGTTCTGTCATTCACCGCTCTGTGTCTAATGTTGAATGCACCGTGTGTTCTGTCATTCACCGCTCTGTGTCTGATGTTGAATGCACTGTGTGTTCTGTCATTCACCGCTCTGTGTCTGATGTTGAATGCACGGTGTGTTCTGTCATTCACCGCTCTGTGTCTGATGTTGAATGCACCGTGTGTTCTGTCATTCACCGCTCTGTGTCTAATGTTGAATGCACCGTGTGTTCTGTCATTCACCGCTCTGTGTCTGATGTTGAATGCACCGTGTGTTCTGTCATTCACCGCTCTGTGTCTGATGTTGAATGCACCGTGTGTTCTGTCATTCACCGTTCTGTGTCTGATGTTGAATGCACCGTGTGTTCTGTCATTCACCGCTCTGTGTCTAATGTTGAATGCACCGTGTGTTCTGTCATTCACCGCTCTGTGTCTGATGTTGAATGCACCGTGTGTTCTGTCATAAAGGTGGGGACAGGGATTGATCTTGGGACTGCGTGCTGCTGGTTAGAAGTAACTAACGTTTGGTGATTCTTCACCATGAAATACTCTTCAGTGACATGGTCTTCCTTCGGCTACTTGTTTTTACTCGCATTGAATTGAAGCAATGAAACCATATGCTAACTCGCACAAACAATGACATGTAGTTGCCGCAACAACAACAACAACAACAAAATTATCTTTTGGAAATGTTATGTCTCAGTGTTCTTGCACGGGTCCTATTAACCTGAATGATCATTTAATTTGACACAGCGATAACAAACATTCCTGTGCCTCGGAGAGATGTAGCAAATATCGCTATGTACTGATAATCAATATACGATGACCGATAGGGAAAGTTTTATGTGCCGTGATGAAGCTCTGGTGCACGTGAACGTGCGTATTGCTTGCTCGCTGCCAGCTGGAGTGATTGCTTCACACGGTCGCCAGGAAACTATGATGTATTCTTGTTGCCGGCTGCCCCGGAGACAATTTGGCCGATATCAGGATGGGATCATTAGTCAGTTGGTCAGTTAGTCAGTTGGTCAGTTAGTCAGTTGGTCAGTTAGTCAGTTGGTCCCTTGGACGTCCAACTCAGCCACACTAGCGTCCATCTGTATTTCAGTTCGTCTGTTGGTTTGTCGGTCTGTCTGTCTGCCAGTCTGTCTGTCAATCGGTCTGTTTGTCAGTCTGAGGGCCTATCCTGCATCGTGCTGCTTGGCTTGTCTGAAATCATCCCCGCAATTTCCATTGTACTCAAAACACACACACACACACACACACACACACACACACACACACACACCGTGGGACACACACAGACACAGACACACACAGATACACACACACACACACGGCACACACACACACATAAACACACACACACACACACACACACACACATCATATCAGTACACACACATGGCCAGGATTAGAAACAAACGTGACATTGACAACGTACGTCAATCTCAGTTGTACAGACACACTATCACGGTATCATTATAATTATCATCTCACGGATGTCAGTACTTACCATTGGTGAAACTGTAGGCCTATTCATGGACAGTGTTAGTGTCACACTTTGTGTCTTCCGCCTTGCACTGACATCTTTATATTCCCACTGCTTTCCCGTTTTGCGTTCGCGTCAGTGACGTTTGCGCTGCGTGTGTGCGTGTGTGCGTGCGTGCGTGCGTGCGTGCGTGCGTCAATGTGCTTGCGTGCGTGCGTGCGTGTATGTGTGTGTGTGTGTGTGTGTGTGCCGGGTGTGAACGGTTTGCCAATC
This sequence comes from Littorina saxatilis, assembly GCF_037325665.1. NCBI lineage: Eukaryota > Metazoa > Mollusca > Gastropoda > Littorinimorpha > Littorinidae > Littorina > Littorina saxatilis. Next base: position 6,751,509 of record NC_090246.1, on the reverse strand, counting down.
TTTTGTCGCATTAGTAGTATCGCCTTTCCATGCTTTGTTTTCATGTCAGTTCATGTACAGTGATCGCCGCTTATAAAAAACGCGGTTAATAAAAACAGCCGTTTTTTAAAGTCTGGTCCGGTCCGGATTTACCACTATATAACCTATGTAAAATTCCGCCGGTTATTAAATACAGGGGCCGTTTAATAAAAACACTTTTTGTTCATTTTCTCTCTGCTCAGAGGGTTAGTAGTCGCCTTCTGGTTGTGAATTCTTGTCAGTAAACCGTTAGATGACAACTCAAGACACTTCAGCGTTTGTGTGAACAGTGATCACACCCTTGTAAACCTTCAGATGACAACTCACACCCTTGTCAGTAAACCGTCAGATGACAATTCAACACTGTCTGGTCTTTCTTCTCACTGGATAAGCAGCTGAAGGGACATTAAAACCTAACAACCAACCAACCATCACTGGATAAGCAGTGACACTGAAAATGGCTTCAACTTCAGCTTTAGCTTCAAAGAAAAGAAAAATAATGGATCTGACATCAAAGCTGTGTGTGCTGCTGCTGACGACGGCGATGGCCCCAACGAGGAAGAGGACACGCTGCCAAGTTTGACACTATGGGAGGGGAGATCTGTGACTTTTTGCGATACATGTAGGCTACATATTCTGAATCGTTTTTATTTGTCATTAAAATGCTTTTGGTAAAGTTCCAAAACGGTTGTACGGTGTAATGAGTTTAGCTTGTATGCGTGCGTCGGTCTTCTTACCTTTCGTTACTGATGGACATGTTCAACACGCAGCCGTTTATTAAAAACCGTCCCGCTTATTGAAAACACTTTTGTTCGGTCCCAAGGTGTTTTTTATAAGCGGCGACTACTGTCTACTGTATCAACATGTGGCACACTGTATTCCATTACAGGTAGCCTACTGTCAGCTCCAGGCAGCGCCTCTCTTTATGTTGCCTCACTTATTTTGTTTTGGGCACCATTTGTTGCTTCCTTATATTTTTTTGATTTCATGCTCCAATTTCATATGCTAGAAAATTTGTAAAAATCAATTCACTCAGTGATGATTAGTACAATAAAACATCCATCCGTCTACCCATCTCTCTCTCTCTCTCTCTCTCTCTCTCTCTCTCTCTCTCTCTCTCTCTCTCTCTCTCCTCTCTCTCTCTCTCTCTCTCTCTCTCTCTCTCTCTCTCTCTCTCTCTCTCTCTCTCTCTCTCTCTCTCTCTCTCTCTCTCTCTCCCTGAAACTGACCCAGAAGGAAAAAGAACAACCTCATCGAGTCGATAATGATAGCTGGACCATCGTGCAGATTATTTTTTTTAACTTCGGCTGATCATGACCGTAGTGAAAATGTTGCTATCTTGCTGACTCAGTACAAACGCCGCTGTCGGTTTTCAGACTTGTTTGTGAAGGACACGGGCAAGCAATCGTTGCTCAGCGCTTGTTGTTTCTTTTGTCGAAAATGTTTGTTTCACACGCCTGTGGGGAAAAAACAAGGCTGCGTGCGCATCCTCCTCATGTGATGCATGCACAATGAGTGCGTGGAGAGGGAGTGTGTGTGCAGTGTGGTACAGTGGTGAGGTCCTCTCCGTGTTTAAGCCCCTGCCGAGTTATAGTTTCGCGCGTCGTTACAGGAAGGTAACGCCACATGGTTCGTGTCGGTTTTACTTGCACTAAAACTAGCAGTTTAAAATCTTCTGCCATATTTCATCTTGCATACCCCCCCCCCCCCACACACACACACACACACACACACACACACTTTTGGGGTCCCGCCCACTCCGCAGACGGTCCGTATGATCCGGCCGCTGCGTCCACTGCATAGCCTCAGCCGTGGGACCCGGCAGACATGTGAGTGGGACCCGGCAGACATGTGAGTGGGACCCAGCAGACATGTGAGTGGGACCCGGCAGACATGTGAATGGGACCCGGCAGACATGTGACCCGGCAGACATGTGAATGGGACTCGGCAGGCATGTGACCCGGCAGACATGTGAGTGGGACTCGGCAGGCATGTGAGTGGGACCCGGCAGACATGTGAATGGGACTCGGCAGGCATGTGACCCGGCAGACATGTGAGTGGGACCCGGCAGACATGTGAGTGGTACCCAGCAGACATGTGAGTGGGACCCAGCTGACATGTGAGTGGGACCCGGCAGGCATGTGACCCAGCAGACATGTGAGTGGGACCCAGCAGACATGTGAGTGGGACCCGGCAGACATGTGAGTGGTACCCAGCAGACATGTGAGTGGGACCCAGCAGACATGTGAGTGGGACCCGGCAGACAGCTGCACGCTGACAGGAAGCTCTCATGATGTTGACTGTGGGTATGTGTTCAAGTGACCGGGTCAGTGGTGACCGGGTCAGTGGTGACCGGGTGGTGACCGGGTAGTGACCGGGTAGTGACCGGGTGGCGACCGGGTGGTGACCGGGTGGCGACCGGGTGGTCAGTCTGATTCCATGCATGGCTTGATCTGAGGGTGTCGAGCCGCTAAATTGCAGTTTACACTGACTGGCCGGATAGATTGCAGTGTCACTTAGTTTCAAAACCAGTAATTCTCCAGAAAGTAATACAGTAGGAGCGTAAGTAAGCCTACGTGTTTTATTGTCCTAATTAACCTACCTTCAGATACCATCATTACTGTCTTTTTCTGGCAAGTCCCATTTTAACTTCGCTTGGCAACGCCGCTTCATTCAGTCTTGTACCGACTGAGAGACTACCTTGCCTCTCCATCCAACTCCTAGTGGCGGAGTGCAGAAAGCGAAAAGTCGTCAGGTGGTCGCTCCCATCCCTGTGGCATGCGCACTCTGTCTGCCGGCCCAGTGTTACAGCGACCGTTGCAGAGTCCAGACAGCTCGTCACACCACGTCTCGCCGCCATCATGAGAGAAATTGTCCACGTCCAGGCCGGCCAGTGCGGCAACCAGATTGGCGCTAAGGTAACCAAGTAATACTACATCTTTTCTTATCTGCCGCAGACCTCTTTCGTTTCGTGCAAATGTCGTCTGCTACAGAGCAAGAATGCCGGCTAGCGGCGATGGCGACATGTATGAGTCACCCAACACACAGCCCGTGTCAGTGACCGGTGGTGCGAAGTTGTCGGTTCATTATGATGATGAATGCCGGACAATTATGCAGTGTCGAGCTTTAACGAGGGTCAAACTGGGTTCTTTTCACTGTGGTGTCGCGCAGACATGTCAAAGTAAGGAGGCTGCTGCACAGAGCTAGCTCCTGTCGCGTGTGACATGTGCATGTGTTTGGAGAATCAAGTCACCAACTGGGGGATGGGGGTGGGCTGGGTCTATTTGCACTGTGACTAAGTTGTGGGTACACACAAGTGACTCATCCTGTGCCTCATTAATGTAACCGAGTGCCAAATGTACTTTACCCTGATCACGGGGTCAAATAGTACAGAGTGCCGCTTTCTCACCAAGCTCAACACTCAAAGCAACTGACACAAGTTAAATTACCAGGTTCTTTATTTCCATACGATGATGAGGGGAAAATGTGGGAAAGCGGGTGTTTACCTTCAAATACAAGCAAAGCGCGCATAAACTCGCGGAATACTTAAACATAAACCCAACCCAGAGGGGTGTTGAGCAAAAAGCGATCATTTTACCTATGCAAATTTAAGAATCGGCTCTTCCACCAGACCATTTCAATACAGACAAAACAGTCTCTGAAACCTTAGTGGATCCCCGATAGTACATATACAGGTTTGAGTCCTCGATAGCACAGAGGTACCACGAGTTCAAACGGATGCGCAAAAGTGCATGTGTACCGTAACTGTCGTCGGTCACAAGTTCACATTATGATCAGCTGAGCGGTTATATAAACCCGATACCTTTGTGTAAATCACAGTTCACATTATGATCAGCTGAGCGGTTATATAAACCCGATACCTTTGTGTAAATCACAGTTCACATTATGATCAGCTGAGCGGTTATATAAACCCGATACCTTTGTGTAAATCACAAAGTTCTGTCTTCCTTTGTTGCTGTTGTAACCGAGTGCCAAATGTACTTTACCCTTTCTCACCGAGCTCAAACACTCAAAGAAACTGACACAAGTTAAATTACCCGGTTCTTTATTTCCATAAGATGATGAGGGGAAAATGTGGGAAAGCGGGGGTTTACCTTCAAATACAAAACTTCCAATGTATTACTCTCTAGAACTAGAACCCAAAACCACACTCTAAATCCTTTACTCTAAAGCTATGCTTTAGATTCCCACTCTAAAACTATGCTTTAAAACACGTTAAATCCTCCCTCCAAACTACACTCCAAAACTCTACTCTAATTTCTAAATCTTCACTCGAGTCAACTTTAATAAAAAAAAACCACAATAAAACTAATCTAAAACAAACGAAATCTAAAAAAAACAACCTAAAAACAATTCTTCCAAAAAAAACACCAATCTAACAAAACCTCTAACAAAACCTGATTAAAATCCCTCTACTAAAATTAACTGCACCCCTCTAACAAAACCTAACTGCACCCCTCTAAAGAAAACTAACTGAATCTAACTACATCCTTCTACCACTATGTCTACGAAAACCTAGTCTACGAAAACTCCGTCGCACACTCCGCCATCCTGCAAATCACAGAATGCACGCCGTAAGCATACGTAAACAACGCAACAATTTCAACTACCACAAACTAAATCCTTTAACAACAGCAAAACACATTCCTTCCAAATAACATGCCCAAAATACAGTTCTCTCAAACACTCAACCGGTTTTCTAAAATATTCAATAAACAAAAGTTTTCCCGAACATTCAACTCACAAAACAATCTACTTGAACATTCAAATAAATCCTCCCCCAAGTAGCATACTCTTCTCACTGCTTACTCATTTACAGAAAGAAAAAATGTGTTAACCTACCAGCAAAGAAATCTTCACATCCCGAAAGGATTTCAGCCCGTGACAAACATGTCACAAAGCGGCGTCAAGAAAACACACCGTACAAGATATACGTTGTCTCCACTCCAAGATTCCAAGCAAAAAGAAAGCCTCAGCGGCCCACCACATCCCGCGTGCCTACGTCACAAGGTTAAAACAAGTTCAACCCAAAGGGGTGTCGGGTACCTTTACTTTCTTTCTTTATTTGGTGTCCAACGTCGTCTTCAACCATTCAAGGTTATATCGCGGCGGAGGGAAAAAGGGAGATGGCCACTTGTCAATTGTTTCTTGTTCACAATAGCACTAATCAAAAATTTGCTCCAGGGGCTTGTACCAAAAAGCGATCATTTTACCTATGCAAATTTAAGAATCGGCTCTTCCACCAGACCATTTCACTACCGAAAAAACAGTCTCGGAAACCTTAGTGGATCCCCGATAGTACAGGTTTGAATCCTCGATAGCATAGAGGTACCACGAGTTCACCAGTTCAAACGGATGCACACAAGTGCATGTGCACCGTAACTGTCGTCGGTCACAAGCTCACACTGTCAAGACTGAGAGAAAGTGTGCCCCCCCCCCGCACTATTCACACACACACACACACACACACTCTCCTTCCCTTTCTTGAACGCCAAAGACGAAAAGTTGTTGATAGAATTGTACCACAGTTTTCCTCCCAGCATCAAACTGAAGCAGACACATTTATATATATATGACCATGAAGATTGTTTATGATAATGCATGCATCTTTTTGTTGGTTGTGAATTGCTTATGACAATGCATGAGTCTGTGTAGTTCATGTGTTTCTCTGACACCTACTGTACCTTGAAGGACATCACATGAGACACTGTTTGTTAAGAAAGTGCATGCCAGTAAAGATATCCAGTTTGTCATCCTTGTTGACTATTCATGATGTTGTTGCTATGGTTTCAGTTCTGGGAGGTGATTTCTGACGAGCACGGCATTGATCCCACAGGAGTGTACCACGGTGACTCGGACCTACAGTTGGAGCGTATCACCGTCTACTACAATGAGGCCTCAGGTAGGACCCCCCCCCCCCCCCCCCCCCCCCCCTGTAGCCTGCATCACTGATCAATTATCAACAGCCATCTTTAACCCTTTTACTGCCTGAAGAATTTAGTTGAAAAAATAAATACAAAATCATGCCATACAAAGTATGACACTGCAACTGAGAAAATGGTGTCCAGGGGAGGCAATCCTCTCAGTGAACATTCAAAGGGTACAGTGGTTGATTCCCTTTATTGAATGTTTGGATAAGGACACACTGTGGCAGTGAAGGGGTAAAAATAGGAAGAAATAGTAGTGACTCACCGAATGAACCTTTCTGTGTCCTGGTGTTACTTGCTCTTTTTTCCATGAGAAATTTTGTTCCACTTGAGTTTTTGTCAAAGCACGAAGTGGTTTTTCATGTAATACTATTATCATGTATAACTGTTGAAACTGGTGAGAAGATTATGTCTGACAGCAAAATGTGTGAACGATTTCTGGAGCTTTTGTGGACATACAGAACTGTTGGTGTTAAATTTAGCAGAATAAGAGCAATGTATCCATAATGTATCCCTGGCATAGTCCCGAATTAACCCCGTAGAAGTGACGACACATATGGAAAGAAGAGCGACCGTTTGAGATTCATTTATTCAGTGGGGACGTGAACTACACACGAGCTTAAGTCATGTTATTGCCTCCCTTCTTTGAGCCATGTGATGTAGGAGTCCAGCTAAACCATCTTAATTCTTATGTAGGCAGCTAGCCAAGACTTGTGTATCAAATTAAAAAAATAAAACGAATTCTAACGATAATGGATCGATACATAATCATGATCATGTATTTTTGACCAAAATACATGCATGACATTTGACACAGATCTCAAGTCACTGTTCTCTCCTAAGTTTGGTCTCATAGTCATAGAACTATGACTCAGTTTATGTCAAATCATGTTTTGGTCAAAAATAGAAATGATGGATAGTAGTGAGGTTAAAGACTGTCTTCAGTTAACATATTATATTCATCAGTAGACATAATATTACATACATCTTCTTCTTCTTCAGCGTTCGACGATGATTATATACATCTATAGTAGACAAAATATTATATTCATCAGTAGACATAATATATACATCAATAGACCTCCGTGGTGACAAACACTGATGGCTTGTGGCAGGTGGCAAGTACGTTCCCCGCGCCATCTTGGTGGACTTGGAGCCTGGCACCATGGACTCCGTGCGCTCCGGCCCCTTCGGTCAGATCTTCCGCCCAGACAACTTTGTCTTCGGACAGTCAGGGGCAGGTAACAACTGGGCTAAAGGTCACTACACAGAGGGCGCTGAGCTGGTCGACTCCGTGCTGGATGTCGTCAGGAAAGAGGCCGAGAACTGCGACTCTCTACAAGGTCAGTGTTGCCATAGGCAGGGATCACGTTAACGCATGTTTTTTGCGTTTTTGACGCGTTTTAAAATCCGCCCATGCATTTTCCCGGCGCTTGTGCGTAACGCGTACGCAAAACAACTTCTATTCAAAACGCCATGCTCAGCAGCACATCCCAATACTGAATCAGACTATAGCACACGCGCGCGAGTTTAGAATCTCTAGTCTGTTCTGGATAGCACAAGCGCTCGAGTTCAAATCTAAAGTCTGTTTTGGATAAAACAAAATGAGGTGACGTGCTCTCGACATAAGAGTGTCGCAAGCGACGCAAAGCAACGCCGGTCGGTTTTCTGAAACAGAACATACACCCAAAATGCACTGGGCGTGTGGTGCCAAATCTAGCCTGTCTTTGATTCATTCAAAACGGCATGCAGCGAAAGTATCGCCATGGAGGGGCCGGCCGTGAGCCAAAGTGCGGACGTTGTAGACAGGGCTTGCCGCGAATTCCAGAGCCGATGTGAGCGCCGGAAATAGGTGAGTGAAATGCGTGCTTTTGACATGATTTAACTGTTATAGTGTGACGCAAAATCGGTTCTGCTTTACGCGTTTTTTGGCCGACATTACGTAATTTGAAAAATCCTAGCGCGATCCCTGCATCAGGGCCTAGCATTGTAAACCGTTCGGCTTACTTTACGCCGAAATAACATCTCCAGTACGCGGAACTTGATTTGGTGTACGCCGAAATGCAAAAACCTGTTATTCCCAAACGGTAAACCCAAACAGTCCCAGCTTTCGTTTTGTGCGCCGTTCGGTTCAATTCTCAATCGGTTTGACAGTTTGCTTGAGCACGCACTTCCTCTGGCATCGCGCGAGCATGCTTTGTGCCGGTGTTTTGTGGCTCTAGACTTGAAATAATGTCTCGAAGCGACATTGTTGAACGTGGTCAGCCATTCAGTGACAAAGAATCCAGGTATTCCTGGAAGTGGGAATGGCACTTTTAGGCCAAATAACACAAGATTGTCAGTTTTCTTGTTTTCTGTCTGTTTTGCTTGTTGGTGAAGGCATAATTTAGCAAAGCCCCCCGTGGACCCCACTGGGGGCCTCCTGCGGCCCCCAGACCCCCGCCTTTGTAAGCTGAACTCACTTTTTCCAATGCTAGGCCCTGCTGCATAGGTTACTCATTAGCAAGGTCAGTGTTGCTGTGGGGGGGGGGGGGGGTGCTCAATTGTACAACCATGGCTATATTTGATAGCTTTTATTTCTGATTTGATGTCTTAACAAGTCGCGTAAGGCGAAATTACCACATTTAGTCAAGCTGTGGAACTCACAGAATGAAATTGAACGTAGTCCGCCGCTAGTGCAAAAGGCAGTGAAAGTGACGAGCCTGTTTGGTGCGGTTGTGCTGTGCTTCATAGCACGCTTTACTGTACCTCTCTTCGTATTTACTTTCTGAGCGTGTTTTTAATCCAAAAATATATCTGTTTTTGGAATCAGGAACCGACAAGGAATAAGATGAAAGTGTTTTTAAATTGATTTAGAAAATTTAATTTTGATCATAATTTTAATTTTTTTTAATTTTCAGAGCTTGTTTTTCATCCAAATATAACATGTTTATATGTTTTTGGAATCAGAAAATGATGAAGAATAAGATGAACGTAAATTTGGATCGTTTTATAAAAAATTTTTTTTACAATTTTCAGATTTTTAATGACCGAAGACATTAATTAATTGTTAAGCCACCAAGCTGAAATGCAATACCAAAGTCCGGCCTTTGTCGAAAATTGCTTGGCCAAAATTTCAATCAATTTGATTGAAAAATGAGGGTGTGACAGTGCCGCCTCAACTTTTACAAAAAGCCGGATATGACGTCATCAAAGACATTTACCGAAAAAAAGAAAAACGTCCGGGGATATCATACCCAGGAACTCTCATGTCAAATTTCATAAAGATCGGTCCAGTAGTTTACTCTGAATCGCTCTACATACACACACACACACACCACGACCCTCGTCTCGATTCCCCCTCTATGTTAAAACATTGAGTCAAAACTTGACTACATGTAACAAGGGGGTTCCACTGTACATGCATACTGACTGTTCACTCATCTCCAGTTGTAATTATACCGTCTGGACTTTACCATTGTGGTAATTATACCGTCTGGTCTTTACCATTGTGGTAATTATACCGTCTGGTCTTTACCATTGTGGTAATTATACCGTCTGGACTTTACCATTGTTGTAATTATACCGTCTGGTCTTTACCATTGTTGTAATTATACCGTCTGGTCTTTACCATTGTTGTAATTATACCGTCTGGTCTTTACCATTGTTGTAATTATACCGTCTGGTCTTTACCATTGTTGTAATTATACCGTCTGGTCTTTACCATTGTTGTAATTATACCGTCTGGTCTTTACCATTGTTGTAATTATACCGTCTGGTCTTTACCATTGTTGTAATTATACCGTCTGGTCTTTACCATTGTTGTAATTATACCGTCTGGTCTTTACCATTGTTGTAATTATACCGTCTGGTCTTTACCATTGTTGTAATTATACCGTCTGGTCTTTACCATTGTTGTAATTATACCGTCTGGTCTTTACCATTGTAGCACAATTTCAATAATGTTGTTGACCGTCCTTGCAGGCTTCCAGCTGACCCATTCACTGGGTGGCGGCACTGGCTCCGGCATGGGAACGCTGCTCATCTCCAAGATCCGTGAAGAATACCCCGACAGAATCATGAACACCTTCTCCGTCGTCCCCTCTCCTAAGGTAAAGGCGGCGTATGGCTGCCTGAATGGCGGGGTAAAAATGGTCATATGCGTAAAAACCCACTCATGCAAGAACATGAGTGAACGTGGGAATTTCATCCCGTGAACGAAGAAGTAGTGTTTAACAAACAACGTGGTCTAAGCTTTACCAGAAAGAATTAAATAATTTTTATCCTGGCGTATAATTGGTTTGTGTCAAATTTTCTTTTAACATTTAGCCATGAGTACAATCCAGTGAATCTGCGCAGTATCAAAATAAAGCTGAGCAGTGTTTTGTGAAATTTTTGCCCGCAATAGCTGTCTTGTTTGCTTATCTGGATGTTTCTGATCATTTTCATTGTTTTTGTAACAGGTTTCTGACACAGTGGTGGAGCCATACAACGCCACGCTGGTAGAGAACACTGATGTTGATTTCTTGTGACACTTACAGGTTTCTGACACAGTGGTGGAGCCATACAACGCCACGCTGGTAGAGAACACTGATGTTGATTTCTTGTGACACTTACAGGTTTCTGACACAGTGGCGGAGCCATACAACGCCACTCTGCCGTGCATCAGCTGGTAGAGAACACTGATGTTGATTTTTTGTGACACTTACAGGTTTCTGACACAGTGGCGGAGCCATACAACGCCACTCTGCCGTGCATCAGCTGGTAGAGAACACTGATGTTGATTTTTTGTGACACTTACAGGTTTCTGACACAGTGGCGGAGCCATACAACGCCACTCTGCCGTGCATCAGCTGGTAGAGAACACTGATGTTGATTTTTTGTGACACTTACAGGTTTCTGACAGAGTGGCGGAGCCATACAACGCCACTCTGCCGTGCATCAGCTGGTTGAGAACACTGATGTTGATTTCTTGTGACACTTACAGGTTTCTGACACAGTGGTGGAGCCATACAACGCCACTCTGCCGTGCATCAGCTGCATGGGTGCAACTCTTCCGTCTAGGACGGAATTTCCGTTTTTCTCAGGAGGCTGCAGACGGAGTTTTATTGAAAATTCTGGAGCAAGGCCATTGTGTTTGGGGGTTGCTTGAGAGGTCAGCCACCTTTGACCATGCCTGATAGGGACTGTTGTTTAAAGGTGCCAAGAGGGGGGGGGGGGGGGGGGGGAAGGATGTCATGTCATACTGGTGAATGTGGCATCTTAAGTGCTGTGTATTTAGCTTTCGTTATATACAACTGTACCCCACTTTCAGGAATTTAGAGACCTTCAGTGGTAGAGAAAATTTGCATTCCTGATCTATGAACCAGTGGTATTTTGCTTCAGATACATTGAGTCCTTTAGAAAGTTGGCAACTAAAACAAGCTTGCTTGAAACTTATTGTTCTTTTAATTCAAGCTATGATTCAACAATCATTTGCGAATTTAACTCCTACAAGTCGCGTAAGGCGAAAATACAACATTTAGTCAAGTAGCTGTCGAACTCACAGAATGAAACTGAACGCAATGCCATTTTTCAGCAAGACCGTATACTCGTAGCATCGTCAGTCCACCGCTCATGGCAAAGGCAGTGAAATTGACAAGAAGAGCGGGGTATTCGTTGCGCTGAGAAGGATAGCACGCTTTTCTGTACCTCTCTTCGTTTTAACTTTCTGAGCGTGTTTTTAATCCAAACATATCATATCTATATATTTTTGGAATCAGGAACCGACAAGGAATAAGATGAAAGTGTTTTTAAATTGATTTCGAAAAAAAAAATTTGATAATAATTTTTATATATTTAATTTTCAGAGCTTGTTTTTAATCCGAATATAACATATTTATATGTTTTTGGAATCAGCAAATGATGGAGAATAAGATAAACGTAAATTTGGATCGTTTTATAAATTTTTATTTTTTTTTACAATTTTCAGATTTTTAATGACCAAAGTCATTAATTAATTTTTAAGCCACCAAGCTGAAATGCAATACCGAACCCCGGGCTTCGTCGAAGAGTACTTGACCAAAATTTCAACCAATTTGGTTGAAAAATGAGGGCGTGACAGTGCCGCCTCAACTTTCACGAAAAGCCGGATATGACGTCATCAAAGACATTTATCAAAAAAATGAAAAAAACGTTCGGGGATTTCATACCCAGGAACTCTCATGTCAAATTTCATAAAGATCGGTCCAGTAGTTTAGTCTGAATCGCTCTACACACACACACACACACAGACAGACAGACACACGCACATACACCACGACCCTCGTTTCGATTCCCCCTCGATGTTCAAATATTTAGTCAAAACTTGACTAAATATAATGAAAAAGCAGCATCAGAAGATTGCATGTGCATGGCAAGGGATATAACTCTGGAGGTTTCTGTTTTTGTCTAAACCTTCTTCTTTTTAACCTGAGCAGTTAGCCCTTTGGAAAGTTTTCAATTGAAACAAACTCGGTGATTTGAAACTTGTTTCTCATTTGGTTGAAGCTATGGTTCAAGAATTATTTGAGAATTTACCTCCTGCAATGATAAATTCATAAGCTTCAAGTAAAGTTGTAATACAATCAATCAATCAATCAATGACGCTTATATCGCGCATATTCCGTGGGTACAGTTCTAGGCGCTCTGCAGTGATGCCGTGTGAGATGAAATTTTATACGGCCAGTAGATTGCAGCCATTTCGGCGCATATTTACCTTTCACGGCCTATTATTCCAAGTCACACGGGTATAGGTAGACAATTATTAACTGTGCCTAAGCAATTTTGCCAGGAAAGACCCTTTTGTCAATCGTGGGATCTTTAACGTGCACACCCAATGTAGTGTACACGGGGGGAGGGTTTCGGACACCGAAGAGAGTCTGCACACAAAGTTGACTCTGAAATAAATTTCCGCCGAACCTGGGATCGAACTCACGCTGACAGCGGCCAACTGAATACAAAGCCAGCGCGCTACCAACTGAGCTATATCCCCGCCCATACAAGGGAGGTGACTGTAATTTCCTGTGTCTGTGAAAACTTTTTGTTCGCATGGTAATTTTCCTTTAATTCAGTAAATATTTTTTAAATCAAAGACAAAACTAGGTGATAAAATCAATCACCTTCAAGTTTACAAGATTTTTAATTTGGGCATCTCTAATGTTTGTTAGCAAGGAGAGGCTTCTAAAACCCGCCTTCTTCAAATGTGTTGACCTTGTTTTTTGTAGACCCTCTAGCAAGAGTGATGCAACCAAACACCTTCAAGTATAGAGGTTTTTCATGTTGTGCATCCTCCTCTCCCCCCCCCCCCCCCCTGCCAAATTTTGTTGTTGATGCTGTTTTCAGTTTTAAAACCAGGAGAGGCTCAAATAGCCCCTCTTAAAATGCTAAAATTCATTTTTGGCTGGGTGGTTACAAATACTTTCAGGTTTACAAGATTGTTCATATTATGCATATCCGCAAAGCCTGTTTGTTCTGAAATAGATTTAGAGTCAAAAGAGGCCATTCAAATCCTCCCTGAAATGCAAAAAATCGGGTGGGGGGCGCTGCCCCCCTGGACCCCCCAGCAAGGGCGCTGCCCCTGCACCCCGCCAGAGCCTTGACGGCCCCTGCCCCTGGACCACGACCTTTTCAGTTTTTTCATTTTCCAGCAGTTGCACCCATGCAGCTGGTTGAGAACACTGATGTTGATTTCTTGTGACACTTACAGGTTTCTGACACAGTGGTGGAGCCATACAACGCCACTCTGTCCGTGCATCAGCTGGTAGAGAACACTGACGAGACATACTGCATCGACAACGAGGCTCTCTACGACATCTGCTTCCGCACGCTCAAACTGACCACTCCCACCTACGGTGACCTCAACCACCTGGTGTCCGCCACCATGTCGGGTAAGTCAGCCAGCTATTTACCACCTGCCCTTATTACACAGGGTTTGTTGGAATTAACATGCCAGGACACGTGTAAGAAAACATTCACACACAGAAACACACACCTCACATCCACTAACACACACACACCTCACTCCCTAACACACACACACACACAGATCTATATGATTCATTGCAAAAGATTGTGTAACAAAAAGGATAGTGGATTCAGACAGAATCCTCACATTGTAAAGGTAGTGCAGACAACAGACAGAAGAACAGCTACATTGAAAGTTTAGCAAGAACCCTCATTCACTGTTTGTGTTCCTGTTAGGTGTGACCACCTGCCTACGTTTCCCGGGACAGCTGAATGCAGATCTGCGCAAGCTGGCGGTCAACATGGTGCCCTTCCCCCGTCTCCACTTCTTCATGCCTGGCTTTGCTCCCCTGACGTCGCGCGGCTCGCAGAGTTACCGCGCCCTGACGGTGCCCGAGCTGACCCAGCAGATGTTTGACGCCAAGAACATGATGGCTGCCTGCGACCCGCGCCACGGCCGATACCTGACGGTCGCTGCCATCTTCCGTGGACGCATGTCTATGAAGGAGGCAAGGATTTGTTGTAACAGGGTGATGCAGTAGTCCCCCTTGTCACAAGCAGTTGCTCTTCATTGATGGAGTTGTCTTCCTGCCAAAGCGTGAGCTATTTATTGTAGCTTGACGTTTTGGGTATCATGGAAGACAGCGCACCGGTCAGATGTGGAATAGTTGTTTGTGATTGGGTCCGGCTGCTGTTGTCACCTTCTATGATCTTGGAAGTTTTTGTATGGGTCAGAAATGAGCTCTAAAATCCTAACCCTGTTTGACTGGCTCTGCCGCTATTGGTGATTCCTGGGCTTTGTGCATTGGGTTGTCTGAGAGATGAGAGTTGTGTAGACTGTAGTGGTTTTACCAGAGTGTGCTTGGTTTTGCTGACAAAGTAGTATGGGTGAACAAAGAACTAACAAATGGAAATGAGCGCTCTTCATATAGATAACAGTTTGAGAGATGGAAGGTTAATTGTGTGGACTGGTTATTTTACCTGAGTTTGCTTGGTTGTGCTAAGAAAGAAGTATGGGTGAACAGACATATTAAAGGGAAGTAATCACTCTGGACTTAGAGAACAGTTAGTGGGAACCAGTCTCCTGGCACCTGGGGCAATAGGAAGCACTGAGATAAGCAAGTGACTTTATCCTGTCGAAGTGTTTGCCACTCCAGCTAACCCTAACACCTGGGGCAATAGGAAGCACTGAGATAAGCAAGTGACTTTATCCTGTCAAGTGTTTGCCACTCCTGGGGCAATAGGAAGCACTGAGATAAGCAAGTGACTTTATCCTGTCAAGTGTTTGCCACTCCTGGGGCAATAGGAAGCACTGAGATAAGCAAGTGACTTTATCCTGTCAAGTGTTTGCCACTCCAGCTAACCCTAACACCTGGGGCAATAGGAAGCACTGAGATAAGCAAGTGACTTTATCCTGTCGGTGTTTGCCACTCCAGCTAACCCTAACACCTGGGGCAATAGGAAGCACTGAGATAAGCAAGTGACTTTATCCTGTCGGTGTTTGCCACTCCAGCTAACCCTAACACCTGGGGCAATAGGAAGCACTGAGATAAGCAAGTGACTTTATCCTGTCGAAGTGTTTGCCACTCCTGGGGCAATAGGAAGCACTGAGATAAGCAAGTGACTTTATCCTGTCAAGTGTTTGCCACTCCTGGGGCAATAGGAAGCACTGAGATAAGCAAGTGACTTTATCCTGTCAAGTGTTTGCCACTCCTGGGGCAATAGGAAGCACTGAGATAAGCAAGTGACTTTATCCTGTCAAGTGTTTGCCACTCCAGCTAACCCTAACACCTGGGGCAATAGGAAGCACTGAGATAAGCAAGTGACTTTATCCTGTCAAGTGTTTGCCACTCCAGCTAACCCTAACACCTGGGGCAATAGGAAGCACTGAGATAAGCAAGTGACTTTATCCTGTCAAGTGTTTGCCACTCCTGGGGCAATAGGAAGCACTGAGATAAGCAAGTGACTTTATCCTGTCAAGTGTTTGCCACTCCAGCTAACCCTAACACCTGGGGCAATAGGAAGCACTTGAGATAAGCAAGTGACTTTATCCTGTCGGTGTTTGCCACTCCAGCTAACCCTAACACCTGGGGCAATAGGAAGCACTGAGATAAGCAAGTGACTTTATCCTGTTAAGTGTTTGCCACTCCAGCTAACCCTAACACCTGGGGCAATAGGAAGCACTGAGATAAGCAAGTGACTTTATCCTGTCAAGTGTTTGCCACTCCAGCTAACCCTAACACCTGGGGCAATAGGAAGCACTGAGATAAGCAAGTGACTTTATCCTGTCAAGTGTTTGCCACTCCAGCTAACCCTAACACCTGGGGCAATAGGAAGCACTTGAGATAAGCAAGTGACTTTATCCTGTCAAGTGTTTGCCACTCCAGCTAACCCTAACACCTGGGGCAATAGGAAGCACTTAGATAAGCAAGTGACTTTATCCTGTCAAGTGTTTGCCACTCCAGCTAACCCTAACACCTGGGGCAATAGGAAGCACTGAGATAAGCAAGTGACTTTATCCTGTCAAGTGTTTCCCGCAGTGGGGCACTGTGGTTATGAAATTAAAGGCCCCTCCTGTTTTTGGAACCGCAGGAGCTTTCTAGTTTGCTGTTAGGTAGATTTTTGGTTCCTCTTTCCTGTCATGCTCTCTTTTTCTTCATGAATTCTTTTCTTTTTTCTGCCTTCTTGCTCATTCACCTGTATTTTTTCCAAAAATCTCTTCTCTTGCCGCTTGTCTTGCGATTCATGTATAGTTTAATCTGTTAGTGTTCTGATGTAAGTCCAGCAGTAGATAGGTTAACCC